>NW_006799971.1:3448162-3473297 GCF_000485575.1 Poecilia formosa
ACACTGTCTTACTTTCGAGGAAGCACGGTATGTCCTTGTGGTTTTTGTCTGGTCTAGGTCTACATTTCAAGTATTTGTAAGTGAATATATGTATGTTTCTTGTTCTCTTGTTAAAATCAATAAATATATGTTTAAAAAAAATATGCAAGCTTAATTATGCCTGGGGTTCTATTATCTTGCATAGTTTTGTATTGTTAAAAACCCCTTCTGGCATTGCTTAGGGATATTACAATGGACGACCAATAAAACAGAGCTGAACATGCCAAAGAAAAAAAAAGAAAATACATAGCTGGCAGTAGGTATGGGGGAGGGAACAAACAGATGGAGATTACACACGCTGAACAACAAAATAATAATCACATAAAAAAGAAAAGGGTGGATTTGATAAACAAAAGAAAAGAAAATACCTCACACAAGTGATTACATTTTCGAAAGTATTTGCATAAGCCTCACTCTTATTTTGGACGTGGAACAAAAAAATGTCTGAGCCTGAAACGCGAGCTGGTTAATGAGGCGCACTTGTGTTGTGAAGTAGTACCTCCTTTTTCAGGTTAATCAACTGACTAGGTTCCACAAGCTTTTTATTATTATTATTATTATTTTAAATAAACATTTTGGGACTTTTCTAAGGAAAACATAAGATAATATTGAAATAAAATTAAAGGAAACATAAAAAATCCATTAACTCATCCATAACTTCCCAGTTGTGGAAAATCCCTCACACATTCAGGAAATCCTTCAGGGGAAGATTTTCAGGATGCCTTAGAGCAGGAGAGTCCAGCTCATATTTTGCTTTGGGTGAAATCAAGATCATGAATGCTCTTAAAGAGCCGGTTGTGTCAGAATATATTGATAAAACCTGTTCATAAATAAAATTTAAAAAAAATCAATTAATTCTTAAAAGTAAATGATAATATTGAACATCTTTTCAGTTCCTCCAGGATTTCGTGATACTTTCTGTGATCTTTTTTGCGCTAAGAATCAGAGTGGTTGTGGTACTAATTAGGAAACATTTGCGATATTTGCACTTATTTATGATGGCAAATGCGACATTTGTTACTCGCCGTTTAGATCATGGACTATAATCTGACATCCATTAAGGCTGAGGCAGCCGATTAGTAAAAGTAGGAAAGTTTTTGACCATTTTTGTGGAAAATCTGCAATATACTACTGATTAAGTATTAATGCGAAAAAAGTGTGATGAATTGTTGATTTTGCGTGAATTTCCACGATAATTCTCAAGAAACCAGAGGAACTGATTGATATAATTTAGCAGTAAACAGATAAAAAGTACATTGATTTGATTGATAACGTAATATTTAAGCACACTGAGTGTTTAGTGTTGGTGCTTCTCCCCCTCTCTCTAGTCCAACCACCTGGTGGAAGAAGCTAATCTCAGGTGTTGAGTTACGGGATCTCGTTCTAATGTCCACTGATGAGATTTGATTTGTAGATGTAGCATTTAAAACAATTTCTTCAAAGTATGGATATTTTTATTTCACCATGATAAGCCAGAGCAGCACCCACATTACTACAGATAACAACATGGCTGCACCTTGAGGTCCTGTGCATGAACTGGACGAACAGAATCGGTAACATGGAGTCCAACTTGCATTGGAAGCAAGACTGACTTTCTGCCGAGAATGTAGACCTTCCTGCTTTTCTAATGCAAGGAAAGTAATTCAAAGCAGCCACATATTCCCACAGCAGCCCTCAGAAAACAACTGAAAGGACACAGTTTAGATTTTTCCAGAACTACAAAACACACACGGACCAGACGGCAGCAACTCCCACCAATCTGTTAGTAAATCTACAAGGGTAAAGATTTGCTCCACTGTTTTAATACCCCTGAAATGTTTGGAAACCAGTCAGCGCCTCCTTTCAGAGCAGACCAGAATACACCAGCTACTGTGAAGCGTGATCCCTCAGTAACTGGAATACGTTCTCCAGTATTCCAGTTATTGGAATTCCACCTTCTTGAAATCAAACAAAAACTGATGTCAAATGTTTGCGCTGCTATCATTTTAAGATGCTAGTAAAAGTTTGTGGAGGTCACAGAAGGTCAGCCAGCCCCTCCCACATTTACAAAATCAAAGAAATTTGTTGTCGGTCAACTACGTTCAACATTTTCACACAAAGAGTAGAACAAACTTTGGACGCCAATTTTGTTTGATTTGGGTAAAGCGGAGGGGCAGGTTGAACTTTTGACCTTTAAACTTTCATGAATATCTTCAAAACAAAAGAAGCACAAATGAAAGTCTTAGCATCATAAACTCTGACGCTGACATTGTTTGATTTCATAAATCCGGGCAAAACCTTAAAAATGATGGCAACACAAATGGAAAGTTTTGCTTCACATACATTTACAGATTTTGTTTGAATTGAAAGCAGCAAATTTTCTACAACTCAAACAAATTACAATAAATACACTTGAAAAAGGATCTCAAGTCCCCTTACTAAAAACCGAGACCACCACCTCGGCTTGGTGCTTCACAGGGTTTTTCTTAAAGACGCGTCTACCACAACAATCCAATCATTTTCAGACTCTTCGGCATCTTGGGCAAATCTCATCTACCCCGATTACCTTCATTATTCGTATTGTCCATGGAATCCATGGTGACCAGATCCCATTTCTGAGCAAACTTTAAGTCCTTTTCCTTTTCCATCACCTTTCCAAACTCCTCAGCCAGACTTTTGGCTTAGTACATGTCTGCTTTTTCAGAGAAAAATCTTCTCAAAGACAACAAAGCTCTAAAGGTCTCCTTCAGCTCGACAACTTCCATCCTATCAACATCGACCTTACTTACATTTTGTATGCTAAACATAACAAATGTAATTAAAAGCATCTAAGGCTTAAGCATTTCGTTTTCTAAGCATAGGGCTACATATTTGCCTGTTGTTTTCCCTCAATAAAATATCCATATCCTGGAATGAAAATCGTTTGACAGTTCTGATGAGCCATTTGCAAGTTCTTGCACCAGATTAAATTGAATCATATTTGACATTCAAACGCCTCTGCTAGGGCTCGCTGCATCAGTATTTGTGGGAGTGGAACTACGCAAAAGCCATTGATTATTATGTGGGTGTGCATAAAATTTCATATTATGTTTTACATAAAACAAGACGCTCTTTTTACCTCATGACTGACAAATGGGAGTTTCTCTGTACTGATGGGAAAATTCTCAAAGAAAGAAAAACGCATCATGAGGCCAACTTAACTTGTTGGGCCTTTTGTGACTGCTGTTCTATAATTTACCTGGAACTTTACAACAAACTTAACCAAACTAATAATGCTGTAAGGCCATTCTCCAGTTCATTTTTATTCTTTTTACTTCACCAATTTTAAATATCAAAAATTAAAAGAAATGAAAGAAGAAAAAGTAAAAAATAAAATAAAATAAAATAAAATAAAATAATAATCTGTTATGTTTGGTCATCACTAACAAAATTCAATGTCCCTGTTGTCTGAAATATTAATTTAATTCCAATCAGGCACAAAACATCAAGTAGCATCTGACCAAAAGAGCAAAAGTACAAAATGGCAAAAGAGCGAAATGACCGTCGCCTGAGAATGATATGAACGTTACCTGTTTGACTTTTTTTCCTAATTACATGAAAGTCGATCAAAGCATGCAAAGAGGAACTTGTTGACATTTTGAGAGACACATTACAGNATGAAAGTCGATCAAAGCATGCAAAGAGGAACTTGTTGACATTTTGAGAGACACATTACAGGGATTCTACAACCATCTGCTGTTTTAAGACAACATTTTTCAAAGTGTTCACTATAATTCTCTATTTTATGGGCCAGTGCTCCTCAGAGATCTGTGGGCTGGATTTATGGATTCAGATCCTTTTCAAACACTTAAACTATTAAGCAGACTGTATGTTCATTCTCAAACGCTTTCCATCGTGAGAGGGAATGCTACTCTGATCAACAAGCAGAAACACCAAAACAAACTCTGTTTACAAATGCAGGAAAACATGTTTTATCAGTCATGACAAGAAATGAAGGCTTTTTGGACAGAAAGTAAAACAAAAATCCATTTACATTTCATTGCATTGAGTCAAGGAGAAACACTGGGCTCGATAATTATGTTGCTTTTATGTGGTCTAACTAAACAGACAAAATGAAATACAAATTTCTCCCTCTCGGAAATGCAGCCAGTAAATCCATTCTGTCACATCAATCCAAAGTCTTACATCAATGGAGACCTGAGTGACTGTGAGTTTATCCACCTGCTCTGGCCAAGTTGCTCATCTCCTGAGGGACAATCTCTTCATAAGTTTCTTTTGTTCAATCTCTCCATCTTAGGTCAAATGGCCAAACAACCACAGGAGCAGTACATGTTGGAAACTAGCACAATGACCAAAGCAGAGAAATACAAGGGAGGATGGGAATTTGAGTGGATGAGAGAAATGATCAAGTATTCTATATGAAGTAAAACTCAGTAAACTCGGAGCAGAGAGACAAAACGAGCAGTAAAATTCAAAGATTGTTCAAGTGTTCACATGAACTCACAACAACATGAAGCGAGCTTTAAGCCGGGGTCACGCTTCACTACTTTCACAGTCTTCACAGATCATGACTGGAAAGAGCTCACACTAACTCACTGGTCTTGACCTGCTGAGGGATCACAGACCGCTGGATTTATCAAACCAGCTAAAGTCAGTCGAACAATTCAACAAAATTCTTTTGACTGCATAGTTCAATAAACCTTAAGAATCTGTAATAATCAGATCCATTGTGCTTGGAAAGTTTAAATGTAAATGTCTCTAAATCTCTAGATTTGTATGACCACACTGTGTGTGTGTGTGTGTGTGTGTGTGTGTGTGTGTGTGTGCGTGTGCGTGTGTGTGCTGAAAGCAACAGTTAAACTCCCAGTTAAGGTGTCCTGTCTGACCATAAGTGGAGCTTCCTGCAGGGCGCTCAGAAGCCTCTTGTTGTTATTGCATCCACTGTGAAACATGGGTGTTGATTCACCTGAAGAGCATGAAGCCCTGCACTGCGCTGCTTTCTAGGGGGAAATTTGTTGAGCCTCGACGCGTACCAACCTATTCAATAAATCAAACTGTTATTGAAAAGTTCATTTATTTCAGTGGCTCATTTCACTGAGTGAAACACATTATGTAGATCAACTACAGATTATACTGGCGTCTTCAAGCCTTTATTTGTGTTAATTATGATGATTTTTCCACTTACGGCTAATGAAAACATGACATTTATGATTACAATATTACATCAGACCGATTAAAAACACATTTTTAATGCATAAACTTGGGCTTAATCAAAAAGTATGTTGAATACCTTTCAAAAGGTTATCATTTTTTATCCGACAAACAAGCCTCATCGCAATGCATGTCTTAATTTATTGAATATGATTGCACCATTAGAGACACGTTACCATTAACCTGCTACAGACAAACCTACACAACTTCTCTCAGGGGTGTTTTTCTTTTTGTTACAAGTTATTCCGAACATTGTAATATGGCTGTTTGCACTGTTAGCTTACAGCATGGCAGCAATAAATTGAAAAAACTGAAAAAAAAAATATTGTCTATAGCTACCCGGCAGTCTGTCTAGATATCTAGCTATATATCTTAGTGGTTACCTACTTGTCTGTCTATTATTCTTCATCTACCAGATAAAAAATCCAGGTCTCATTAAAGTCTTTGTTTCAAAACAAAATCAGATGTAAAAAGCAGCAACAACAATACTCAGCTCACATTTGAAGGCCAAAACTAACACTTCTAAGCTTTGCTACTGTTGTTTTCAGAAATATTGTCAAGTCGTTTCCAATTCTTACAAACTCTGGTGCAGAAAAAACTGGTTCATGATCTTATTTCCTCCTAACCTGTGAAGACCTTCTCATTGAAAAACATCTTCAGAAACTACAACACATGGCAGAACCCCGACACTGAGGCTCTGATGAATCTGTGGAAATATATATATGTATATATGACACCCATTTTATACTTGTGCCTCTTGCTTCCCCATCACTGCAAGAGCCAAACACAATATCTCACTTCTCACCAGCCGATGAGTCCATTGGTAGACCTTCTGCTATCTAAAAGAAATTCTAACCCCACAAACTTCAATATGTTCCCTCCACATCATATTATCAAACCTGAAAAAATTTGATTTTTTTTCCCCCTCTGCCTTTTCTATTTCTAAATAGAAAGGGAATCTGGTAGAATGTGGAATCCTGACTCTGTTCACAATGTGCAGGTAAAAGTGTGACAGTGGCTTCACAAACACAAAAGTAAAAATAAAAAGATAATGTGAGCCAACAGAGGTGGGTGGATTTGCACAGGGGGAAGAGAAACGGCATCTAAATTAGACGGTTCTGCAAAAACTGAGCAAAATTAGGACCGAAGGCGCTTTAACTCAAGCGCGCGGAGCCTCACTCCCTCAGAAGACAGTCAGTGCACTTCTTTTGTTTTGATGCTCACATGTTTCCTTTCATTGCGCGTCCCTCTCATCTGTCTATCTAGCTCTGCTTTAATTATCAGCTGCCTGCCACAGACATTGAGTAACCACTTCTGACAACCAGGTGTGGAATGACAGTGATGCACACAAATTTGTCACACACACACACAGGCACACACACACGCGCGCAGAGAGAGGCAGGGAGAAGGAATAACACTTTAACAGGATGCATGAAATGATGAGCCTTCATAAACATAAACAAAGGGAAACACCAGCAGATATGAAATCAGGACTGCCTCTCAGGCGTTCGTGGTGTTGTGCCTCTCCAGAACGGAACAGGGGAAGTGGCAAAAACAATGGCACAGCCATTTTAGGCTCGGTGGAAACAGATGGCAATCAAGGATTAGTTACAGGTGTGAAAAAATGGAAAAGGGGAATGGGGACAAAATAAAGAAGGAGATCTGATTTAACTGAAGGTGGATGGGGGCAAATTTTGCAAAGTGAACATTTGTGGGAGTAAAATAGTTAAGTTTCAGGTGAATTGAATTGATTAGTATTGTCATAAAAAACCTGCACGTCGTTACAGTAATTGTATGTTATTTCAATCCTTTAGAGAGGTTTACGGTCCAGAAGACCTGCAATCGTCACACCAGCTTGTAATCTTGCCAGCATATTCTTAAGTAGGTGAGAATCCAGTAGTTTGCAGTGAATCGGACTTTATATTGGCCTTCGACAAAATTTTGAAATTTCATCGTTTCGAACAAAGAAAGAAGTCAGAAATCTTCAACTTCTGAAACTCTGAAAATTTCCAAATGTCAAACATTTTTAGCATTTCAAATTCCAAAATTTTTTCTAGAAAATGTCTGAGACTAACCTTAAAATTTCTTAGTTTTTTTAGCAGACATTTACTCTTTTTTACTACATTGTCGTATTCTGCTTAATTTAGTCTTTTCATTATCTTCCTGAGCTCATATCATGCCTTACTTTATTATTAATTTCCAATGGAGATAATGTGTCGTTCTTGTTCTGTACTCTGTACAGACGTCGACTGGTCTAAGGTTCCTTAATTGGGACATGTCTGTACAGTAACCCTACTACTACCTCCATCATTTCCAGCTTTTCCCACTGAGCTGGTAGCATGAGGACCGAGCAGTGATCTGATTAGCTGTAGATTGGTCCAGGATGAGCAGCTCTGATCACGTTAACATCGTTAAGTTCTCCAGATATAATAATAGGAGCCTCTGGAGATTATGTTTTTCTACCAGACGACAATGTGAAATTCCTTTAGTGACCACTTAGTATAGGCCTGAAAGGTGAATGTAAAACAGCCGTGCAAAGTAATGCTCTATGTGTCGTCCTGGGATTTTTAGCTTTACATGAGCAACAGCTGCCTTTGGTAGAAAGGATTCAGTCAAAATGTAAAATGTATCCCATGTGATTCAAATGAGAAACAGAGAAATAGAAAAGGAGAAAATGTGCAAACTAGCAAAACTTTGATAAGAATAAAACTCCTTTATTGTTCTACATTGTGGAAAACTTCTGTGAGATCACACCTTAAAACTAATACTTGGTAGAAAAACATTTTGATTCAATTTCAGCATCTTTGGCAAATAGAAAAAAAAAAAAAAACAGTCTCAGCATGATGTTGTTTCCACCATGTGTCACTGCGGGGACAGAGTTTCTTCGCTGATACATAGTTGGAGTTTTGCACCAAGAAAACGCTTTGCAGTCGGCAGGGTCACAACTACATATTATTCAGGTGGATCCGAATGCATAAATCCCCCCCCACCCCCCCGCCTCCCCGGGAGGGGGGGGGGAGGTGACGGCTGAAATTTTAAAAGTTGCTTTTAAAAAAAATTTTAATGAGGATCATGCACACATGCAAACAGGTTAACTGAGCTAATATGTTGTTTTTACAGATTAGCTTATTTCTTAGTTGTTTTGTTCAGACTGTTTATCGCATTTAAGGTGGAAAAATGAACTTTTTTTTTTTTTCAAATTACTGATCACATTTCTGATCTAAAAGTTTACAGACTTCCAAAAAGTGTTTAGAAAATCAGCATTACATGATTCCACCCACAGTTCACTTAACATTGAACCATGACATCATGTCCTGCAGGTGCTAGTCTGCAGGAGCGTTTCACTTTGACCCGACGAGACCCCTGCCCAACAGGAACATCCAGATCCTCGTCTTTCATCCCGAAAGGATCGATTTTACTAGAAAGTTTCCGGTTTTGTTGACCTGCATTGACGTAAAGCTGCTGGTTTCATGAAGCAGAGACCGTCAGCAGGCTCTCGGTAAGTCTGAGTGTACAGGAGGAAGGATGAGCACTTCAAAGTCTGGCCTAATGATTCTCAGAAACCCGGTTTGCTGCTTCTAAATTGAGAGCAGTAATTGGTAAAAAGGAGGATGTGAGTTTCCACGGGTACCAGAGGAAATGCATAGACTCTATGTGTAGAACACGAATGCATTCACGTGGATTTAATAACAACTTTGTATCTTGATAATAATCCACATTTACATGTGTCTTACATACAGCGATTTTGTTCCCGTACAAGACCGGTGCCTCCGTGTTGCACTGCCTTCTCGCCGTGTTGCATCACATGGGGAAGCGTCAAACTTCAAAGATGATCTCTGGCATCTTTTATTTTCATACGCCACAATGAAACAAGCGTTGGCAAAGAACATGTTAATGTCTCTCCTGGGTCATTTCAGCATTATTACCTAAGCGGCAGCTGTAGATGCCAATGTTTTCTAATGAAACTCTTTCATTTTATCTATTTATCAATGCAGCAATGAGAAAACCCTAGATGTGTCTTAAAAAACATATATATATATATATATATATATATATATAGGCGTATATCTGAATTATGGGAATCATAATACTTACTATTTTTATGTGCATGACACTTTCTGTTAGCATATGACTGTTTAAAGATGGCAAAAAAAATCTAACTTTTATGCATATTGATGAAGTATGAATTGATGTGCCCCCCCCACCCCACCCCCCTCAGTGCTCTACTTTCCCAAAAAAGCAACCCTGTGTAGAGGGCGGGGGGGAGTCTTCGTCCCAAACTGTATTTTAAAATGGATAATGGTAAAATAAATAAATAATAATAAGGTGGTATAATAAATAAATGACAGCAAACAAGTGGATCTGATTTAAAAGACAGATGGAAACTGAGAAAGATAGATGCTTCTGCTGCGTCATGTGGCTAACAATCTCATTGCTTTGGTGTTTTCAATCAATTAGCTTGCAGGAGCCCTCAAGAGACCTACGCACACACAAACACACACACACGCGCGTGCGCACACACACACACACCTACACACATTAACAGCTCCAATCAATGCAGGTGATTAAGGATCAAATCAGAGACAAATATTCAATTTTGTAAGTGATTACTCCTTTGGTTTTGGAGCATAAATGTCAGAGCTTTCCTTCTTTAATCACATTTGCATAAAAGTCATTTTTGATCCCAATTTCTGTGGAATATACTAATTTCCCGTCCTGTGCGCCACCTGACCTGTTAACAAACACAACACACACTGCTGGATTACCATTTGTGGGTTTTGCAAAAAAATAAATAAATAAATAACCACCTGGGATATGAATATTTCTCAAACAGGTGTTGAAAATAAAATGTAGTTTTTACCTTCGTAAAGATTTTTTTTTTTTCGTGTCACCACCTGTTACAGCTCACTAATGATACAGATCATCTCTGGACCTCACTAATAATTGGGTAAGTATCTTGCGGCTGTAATTGTACAGAATCATGTGTTTATCAAACCTTTTATGCAGACATGTGGTCAATGAGACAATAACATGGTAATAAATGTAGAGTACAATGCTAACAATAGCATGTAACTTAAATTTTGGTATCTTAATTTTGGTTGTATGTTACAGCAACAAATCAAAAATGGTTAATTACAGACTTAATAGTCAGGCTTTGTGATTATTACATGCAAACTGAGACAAAATGTGTGTTTCAGTAAATAAGTTACCAGGTAAAACAATAAAAAGTCACTTCATTACTTTACTAAACTGACTGATAATTAACTTCTTAAAATCATGGTAAATTGTTAAAAAGAAAGTTTGTATTTAATGTCATTCAACTCTAACTTTATCATGTTACAGTTCAATAAAGGAAGCAAAGATGGCAGCTCCATTTCTGGCTTCTTTGCTTGTCATGGTTTTACATAAAAACAACAAATTCATTGGCGCAACTACAATGCTAATATATGTATATAAAAATTACTCAGTATACTTACTGTTGACTTTTTGACTTTATTGTTTGGTTATGCCTTTATAACTATGATTTTCCAGCTTTACTTTTTGCATATTTATTTCTATTAAAAGTAATACAAACACATATGAACATACAACAGAACTTTACTAATTTTGATAATTGGATGGCACCCATACATTTTTATCACCAGCCTAAAACCCTGTTATCATCTTATTGAAGAGAACATGGTATTGTTTTTTTTTTTTTAATATTGATCTTTACCTACTGCCATTTGTAGAGATTCTCTTTAAGTACTTTAAATCACATCTGCTTATGAAGTGTGTAATTACAAGGTTATGTCACAGGCATAACAAAGTTGAATAGTTTTTTTAATTATTCTTATTTGTTCAGACAATATCTGTTTAAATAATACTGAAGGTTTTTGATATAGCTCACAGTAGTACAGAAAATAGCTTTGCATGCAGAAGAATGCCTGCATCTTACCATATGTGTGTGTGTGTGTGTGTGTGTGTGTGTGTGTGTGTGTGTGTGTATACCACGTCTCCAGAGGCCAATAATAATCTGTGGTCAGGGTCAGGGGCCCTGAGTTATGAGAACATATTGATTCCAGTGAGTCTGGCAATGATTGAGGGCTGTTTGTGACCAGAGTCGCTCTTCGTCGTCGTGCTCAGAGTTCTCCATTGTGCACCAGAAAGCCCCGACAATTTGTCATCCAAAATTGATGCTGAACGTATTCTTCCCTTAGGTTTGTTGACTGCAGCAGCGCAGGATTTTACTGGGCCACCAAGCTGACCCATAAAACCAGCATCATGGCCTCACCTTATGAGTGGACTGTGTGTGTATGTGTGTGTGTGTCATCAAGGTCTCTAAAAATTGGTTATCACGCTTGTGGTGAGTTATAAGTTCCTTCAATTTATTGCTTCCAAGTCATCAGATGATGTGATTGACTCATGAATCACCCGTTATGCTTGATCTAAAAAGCAACAACTAAACTGAGACTGAAGCCGACGTGGAAGTCGCTTAAGTGTAATATCAGTGAAAACAGCCTGGGGCTGTCGATAAAGAAAGAAAGAAAACAGCTTCCTCCTCCTCAGCCCCGTGTCCAAATATGATTCCAGTGCACGTTTATCTGTCGTTTTACTGAAAGATTGGGTAACTTTAGATTATATATTTAGAAATATCAAACCTGAGAAGCTATATTCACTGTTATATTTTACCTCAAGATGCAATACTAACAATACTTTTTTTTTTTTTCAAAATTGTAAACAAACACAAGTCCTCACCCCCAACAAAGTACAACTAAATATGAACGATTATGAATCAGAAATGGTGAAATGCAGTCTAAACCTCTTAGGCCACAACAAGATGCTCCTTTCATCTAGCACCAAATCATTAAACGGTCAGTATTTTTTGTTTCCAGGCAGAAAGTGTCATTTAATAGAATAATCAAGTAACTGTCAATTTCAGTTATAAACTATACATATATCAAATATGACTTGAAAGAAATCTTACTTCCTGATTTAACACCATGAAATTGGTCCTCTGTCTCTTTAAGAAACTTCTGCTCTCTCTGAAACTCCGCCTTCAGGAAGTCATCACAACGTGGCTCGTCTATACTCGGTTCCACCAGGTGTTTGCTAATTCCTGCTGGCTAGTCTGAAGGAGCTGAGTGGGGGAGTCGAGGCGATGGCTGCTCTGAAGCTTAGAAAATGCAGCTGTTCAGACAGAAATGCTACTCTTCGCATATAATGTGATTATTTACAGAAATTTCAAATTCAACAAGAAAGCATCAATTTTAATATTCTTGCATGCTAGGTTTTAGTCTTCCAATGACTGTGCAAATGAGGTGATCCAATAAATCATAAAAATTAATTAGAAAAAAACCTAAAGTTCAGCAGACACCCCCTCATTTGCCAACGCCCGGCTTTTTCTCAGCTTGTTTGATGTCTTTATTATAGATTTACCCCTTTGGCTCCGTTTGGCTGTGCCACACTTTTCAGTTTCTGAGACGCTCCCCTTCAAACAGCGTCAACATTTCTCATCAAATTTGTAACAAGTTAATGTTGATTTTTCTTTTTCATGAGCTACTTTGATGGTTTGAAAGACTCTGATGAACAAGTGGTTATTAACCATAAAACGGAGGTATGTCTGTGGGTGTTACTGGCGTGACTGGCATGTCTGACGAGTTGTGGGAGTAAATGACAAGCTGTTTGGACGAGGCTGCCCAAACGGTTGATTCACTGCTGAAGCAGTTGCATGAACAGTGTTTTGACTCAGCTATGCCATGATGACTGTCATTTTGAGGCGATTCCAGTCGACCAATAGGCAAGAAGATATTCTCTTTTCTTTCATTGTTGCAGCAATAATTGTGTTGTTTCAGATAATCACAACTAGAAACTCTCAAGGAGTTTTTATTTCCAATTGCTATGTAATAGGACAATTGTTGACACAGATATTTCTGGATTTCTTCTTCTTTTTTTCACCAATCAGTAAATAACTAAAAGTAAAATTTAATTTTTCATGGACTTTTTAGCAGTACTTATGATACATAGGAGCTTGTTTGCATTTGGAAGGTCATGAAGAAAAAAATAAGCAAAATTATACACCTTAAGATTAGTTTTTTGTTCTTTGTCACTTAAAAGTTTTGAATCGTGGGAGAAAAATTGGTCAAAAATAACCTGACTAAATACAAAAAAATATTTTAAAATGTAATTGCCCACTAAGCCGTGCACAATGAGAACCTCAAATGACTTTAGTTATGGTTATTCTTTATGCAAAATGCCGTGTTAGTTTTATGCCAGACATAACAGATCACATGTACACACACACACACACATATATATATATAGATAGATAGATAGATAGATAGATAGATAGATAGATAGATAGATAGATAGATAGATAGATAGATAGATAGATAGATAGATANGATAGATAGATAGATAGATAGATAGATAGATAGATAGATAGATAGATAGATAGATAGATAGATAGATAGATAGATAGATAGATAGATATCTCCACTTTTTTCTAATCATTTCACAATATTTTTGGAAGAAAGTTTAATTAACTTTTTAACAATTGTGAGATTTTTTAAAATCTTTTTTTCTGCTGTGGTTTTCACTGTAGAACTCACTTCTGAATCATGAACACTGACCTTAACTACGGCAACCTGCAGTCCTGTGGTGGGACTGGATTAAAACATATTAATCAAGTTAGTAGCAGGGTTTATAGTTAATCAAAAACTACATAACAAAATAAGCAACACTTTTGATCCAAAAACCCTTTATGCTGCTTAATTATCTATGTTTTTTAATCTTTTATTTAGATAATTAAACCATCAGATTAGTGTAAAGTGCTATTGTTTGTTGTTGCATGTGCATTAGATTTAGGTGCGTACCAGAAACGTGCTAATACAAGGGTTCCACCTGGAGCCTTTGCAGGTTTAAAATAAGATTAATTGCATTAAATCTGTGTAATGAATTAAACAAAGTTAATGCATTCACCTGTCCAATATGGGGCAAAATGTTTAGATTTTTCAGATATTTTACATGTTTCAGACAGGTGAAACTGAACCAAGAAATGCAGTTAATTATTGTTAATTCGTGATTGCAGAGTACAGGTGATTAATATTTCACACATGGACAGGTTTGTGTTTGCATTTTCTTTATTTTTTTTACCTTTAAATCATCATGTGGGAATATTTTGTGTTAATCCAGGTTATTAATATCTGTTGAAATTTGCTTAAAATCAAAACCAAGAACAGAAGAGATGTCACGGTGCTGTATGTGTTTTTCGAAGCCTGTTTTAAAAACATGTTTACGTGCATCGAATTTCTCTGAATTTTTTTTTTAATTTTTTTTTTAATATTTGTACATTCAAAAGTGTGAATTCAGTTTTAGAAGTCAACATCAACTTGTAGAAATGGCAACTCGCAGAACGTGGCAGCCTTTAATTAGGCCTGACAATTATTCCTCATAAATTCTCAAGCATTTACAAATACCTCCAGGCGAGAAAGGCCAAAAAAATAAAAAAATAAAAAATTTTAATTAAATAAAGAAAAAAGTAGCTGGCACTCAAACTGAAGGTGCATCTGTCACAGCAACCGCTAATTTATTTAACAAAGCGGCCTTTTTACGGAGAGAAAACCGGAGCTGCAAGTCAAAAGACACTGATAGATGGAGCAGATGGAGGTTTCACACACACGCACGCACGCACACACACACACTCACACACACACCTACACACACACATGCAAAAAAAAAAGAAAGACACAAAGTATAACTCACTGGCTCAAAAAGGGAATTAATGAAGTAAATCATCACTTCTGTGACAGACTCTATGACAAATCTGTCAAGGTTTTCCCAAAGAGCATGTTCATTGCAGGACCCTCAATCAGAGGCAAATGACAAGCCGCCCTTCGCTGTATAAAAAGTAATATGATTCTCTTTAATCTTTACACCCAGATCTTCCCAAATTTACTTTTAGAAACAGCCAGAGGGTTTCTTCAACTCACAGTGAACTGTTACTGCCACCGAGCTCTCTCCAGTCACCAGGCCGGAAAAATACGGTGAGGTCGCTTTATATATAACTTAAGACGCAGGAGGTTAACACGGCTCCCTGATCCCACTTTACGGCTTATTGCCCAGAGCGCACGCTCTAAAGGAAATGTTGTTTCATGACCGCCATGATGGGGTTAAGCGCCAAGCTTGACCTCGCCAAATCTAAACATCATAAAATCTTTATGTGCGTGTCGGTGGCCCAGAGAGTCAAAGCACATTTCCATCTCCCGTAATACCTGACAGAGCTCCAGGCGTTAATATGGAGAGAGATCAAATATGTTCTGACAAACTACAGCAAGAGCATGAACGGCCTCCATAACAAAAGCTGTTCTAACGACTGCGGCCACTAGAGAGAATATTTAATGTACACCTACAGCGAGGTAAAGTAAATCTGTGCAAAGTCCTAGAATGATGAGTTATTGGTGTAATTTGCAATATAAATCTGCTTATGAATTCTAATGTATTTTTAATTCCAATATTTCTTTGTTTATGTGAAAAAAACTTAAGAGAGAAACAACCTGACTTTAATTGAGTTTAGGAAAAAGTTCGGCAAAGAAGTCTTGAAAGGTTTGTGAAGCAAAACCCTTTACAGAGTTTAGAGGAGAGAAGGTGTGTTACTGCAGTTAGGGGCTCAAATGTTGACCCAATACGATATCAGCACGAATCAGATATACTTTTAATATGTAATTTGTAGAGCGAAATGCTAGAAAAGGCTTGATCAAGAGGAATTACTCAAAAAGAAAACAATAGTCAACAACAATTGGTCACCCAGGTAGGTCCACCCCGGGCGTTTTTGCTCAGCGAAATGGTTGCCATGGAGATTTAAGGATGTTTTTTTTCAAACATGCATGAAAGAATCAAGGCAACACTCCAGGAGTGGTTTTGATGAAGGAATAAAATGATCACATGACACAAACCTATAAAACGTCAGTTTTCCATAAAACTGCAAGTACCTTTAAGCAATATTTTCTCAGAAACCGAATGTTGGATTTTTATTACATCAAAGCCACAACCATCAAAACTTACAGACAAAAACACTTATGCTACATTTTTAGCATGTAATGACTCTAGACAATATCTGCCAGTTTATTACAAGGCAACCCAGAGACCCACAGGGACAAACAACAATGCACTCCTCTGGGTCAGTTTGCAGGAGCCAATTAAATCTACATTTTTGGACTATTGGGGCGAAGCTGCAGTAGCTGGAAGGAATCCATGCATTCAAAAGAAGAATATGCAAACTCCATGCAGCAGGAGTCAGAATCCAGGACTGTCATGCTGCAGGGCAACTCCACAGCACCAAGTCCATCTAAATCAATATAGAGTGTTAACAGCTGTCAAGGCCACATGGATCACTTTATTATTATTATTATTATTATTATTAAATCTGAAAAAAGAAACTGAAAACGAAGCCTGGAAGATTGACTTCCTTCAAGAAATGGTTGAGATGGACACCAGAGGTCGCTCTCTGAATGTGATTATCTCATGGCCAGAGGCTTGAGACCCCCACCATCCTCTGGAGACCACCTTGGCAAAGTTCATTCTGCAGAGAATTGGATTCTTCTCCAACAGAATGTGTGTTTGTGTTGGTGTGTGTGGAGACCTGACCTTGAAGAATTGTTTGTTCCTATTCTCACAGTTTCTCTATTGCTTTCCCAAATGCTTATTCTCCTTCAGCAAAGCGATATCATAGCCTATTATCATCTGTATGTTGCTGCGCTCCTCCATTCGCAGCGTTTTTTGAGACTTTGTTGTTCCTGCTGCAGGAAGGTGTCAAAGTAAGCATGTGAAGAAGTAAGAGTGCTAAGTACTTTTGATTCTTCACAAGAGTTTTTTTTTATTTTTTTTATCACGTTTAGTTTTATCCTCTCTGGAACAATAATTGCTGTAATCACTGTTTAACTGCTGTGAGAGCTGCACGTGAACCACATTTGAATCCATATTTTCCTCATTTAAATCTGTAGATAGGCAACAGCAAAACACTTGACGAACAGATATTAACCAGAGCCATACAGAGTTCAACCATAAAAACATGCAAAGACATTTCCTGGCCACATTTTTATGTGGCCAAGACTGTTAAAAAGCTACTGCTTTTTAACAGTAGCCTGGTAAAAAGCAGCCCCTTGTTCTATGCTTCACTTTGTACAGAGGGTCTGGAAATTAGCATAGCTTCCTTTGGAGGAAACCATCATCCCATACTGTAGTGACAAGTTAAAATGTTAATCAGCAGTACAATATATTACATGTTTCTCAATGTGTAAGACACTGACTTTGCTCAGTATTTGGAGGCGTGGCCAATATGGACTGAATGTCTTTGTTTATTTCCTCCACTGTTGTTGCCAAACTGCATCTGGGTTTTCTCCCATGGAGAAAACCCAGATGCAACCAAAGTCTGCAAACAAAGTCTGCAACCAAAGTCTGCAACAGACAACAATTCTGAAACAGAGCAGAAAATCAACATCATTGTTCGCTGATTGGCCAAGAAGAAATTCCTCCTGAGAAATCAAGCTCCATGGGAGAAAACCCAGATGGAGAACTGAAGGGAGATGAAAATCGACTGGGATTACATTGGAAAGCAATAGCCATTCTGGTTTAGCACTGTTACGAGTTTGGCAACATTACCCAGTAGTTCTGTAACTTGTTTTAAGTTGGAGTGGATCAATGTGAAAATTTGGGCCAATATCGATATCTAATATTAATACTGCTATTATATTTGATAACCAATATTTACCAATATTATATATATATTGCCCTACACTTTCAACACCATGTAACAGCGACCACACTGCTATATTGCTTTTCTGCTTTAGTCAAACACCCCGATAATCCTCTGCTACACCACTTGTTCAGTCATGTCATCACATGATTACACAAATTCCGCATGTCCAACCCCTTAACCCTGACCTCCTGAAATACAAGCAGGAACAAAATGAAAATAAATATCTATTGTTAACATTAGCACAGTTTTACTTATCGGATGAATACCGATATGTTAAATTACCAACATCAGCCGATACCGATATAATAATATATCGTGCATTCTTAGAGTCAGGAAAGAGGAGTGGATGTTTTCCTGCATCTCCCTCAGAATCTGTATCTCATAATGAGCATCCAGATAAAAACAAATCTACAGCCAGAATTACAATCTCCCAGCACCAAAATAATCCCCACGACAGCTAAATACAATTATAGTTGTTTTGATTTTGTGTTGCTATACATTGAGGAACTGAGCCACTCACCTCATCAGTCAAGACGTTGCTGATTTCCTGTACAATGAAAGTCTGGATGATTGTGGTAATTATCTCGACACCCAGAGAAGTGCTTTCAGCAAAAGCGCAATCAGGGTAACCTCATCCAGTGAGGTGTGATCTCATTTGAAATGATCCCAGACATAAACTAAAAAAACATAAACTGCCTGGTTTTTGCACCCTGGTTTTGCTCAGTGGTATATTCTCAATCGCTTCAGATTCATCCCATGAACTGCGGCAGCATTAATGTTGATGTCAAGATTTGGACATTTTGGATAAAACCGGATGCCAGGGATTTCAGCTACCGGACAGTGATGCTCAGTATCATGCAAACTCAGTGAATAATCACAAAATACTGTTTTACACCTAGCCTTTTCTTCACTGTAGAAGGCAGACACAGCAACAACAACCAAAAAAATAAAAAAACTGGAGGAAAAAACTGCAACCAACTGGGAACTGACTTAGCCTCTCTGTCAAAGTAAATATTAGTTTAGTTTTATGAAGCAGAAAATATTGTACCTACTGTTCTCCAGAAAAATGAAATTGGCATAGAGAGAGCATATGTTGAGCAATTTTAGGAAAAATAAACTATGAGGAAATCATTTGGCTTTCCAGCAAGTAATTATTAAGCTTTGTCTAAACTATAACTAAAATGCAAGTAAAATACATGCTGAAATAAGATAGGAAATTTGCTGAAAATTTTAAAGGGGGAGTATCATGTATTTTCCAGCAGCATGTTGCCATTTTACAGCAGAATCAACTAGCTATGTTACCTTCAGTTGTTATAAAAATGCTGTGTATATGAAATATAACTTAAAAGAAACTCGACTTCTTAATTTAACACCTTCAAATTGGACCTCTGTCTCTTTAAGAAACTCCAGCTCTTTCCAACGCTCCACCTTCTGGAAGTCATTGCAGCATCACTCCTCGATTAACCCTTAATGTTTTTACCAGCGTTACACTGAGAAGCAGCTTGTATAATGAGCTCAGATGTTCAGCTCCACCAGGTGTTTGCAAATTCCTGCTGGCTAGTCTGAAGAAGCCGAGTGGGGAGTTGTAGAGGAGCGCTGCTCTGTGAGGCCGAAGCTTAGAAACTGCACCTCTGAGGAGGAGCACTGTTGTTAAAGGCGGAGCTAGGTGGAGCTAGGCGGAGCTAGGCCCACCCAGGCGTTTTGCACAACCGAATGGTTGCCGTGGGAGATTAAAGGATTTCTCAAACATGCATGAAAGAATTAAAGCAACAGTCCAGATATGCTTTTGATGAGAGAATAATATCACAATGTAAAGCTCAGAAAAGTCAATTTCACATATTGTCAGGTGGTTGAAACATCTTCTGTCTTCCAAACAGAGGTTGAAGGCATACAGAGGTGACTTGAATATGACATTACTTATTACAAAGAAACGATAGCAGTTTCTTCCATCCTAAACAGCCTCTAAAAGTGCCCGAGAAGTGAAAGAGATGAAATGTCTTTCATCCTCAGAACCAGAACCAAACATTAAGAAGCAGCATTTAGCTTCTATATACCACAAATCTGGAAAATAAATAAATAAAAACACCCAGTTAACTGCAGAACAGCTGAAACACTGAGTTCCTTTAAATCACGGCTAAAAACCCACCTGTTTAGAAATGCTTTCGAACCACAATAAATGGAACATTGACTAATATATTCAATACATATTGAACATAAAATACTTATTTACGTATATCCTGATATAGAAATGCCTTGTACATGAGGGATCTTATTTCTAACCTTTCATAAGCCTGAGATTTTTTTTCCTGGATAACAGAACACATAATATCAGCCGAAAGAGCGCCCCCTTTTGCCTGGATGCAAAACTTTTTTTTTCTTTTCTTTTTGCCATAAATTGACCCAGACAGAGGTCCTAACAGGTATTTTCCTTCTGCACAACCAGTTGACAACCGCTTTGCGTCACATAGGAAGGAAAACCGAATTGAATATAATCGTGTACGTAGTTAAATGATGCTGGTTTCTCAGATAATTCAGACATCGAACCGTCTGAACCGGAATATCGGCGACAACAAAAATAGCCCAAATTGCGCTTGTTGAGACTTCAGTATATTTTAAAATCGAGGCTGAAGTAGTGACATAATTTGTCATTCTGTTTGATCTCCGGCTCTAAACGTGAACGCCACGTACTGCATGTACTTTATACTCAAAGAAAAAAGGGGAAACACGGGTCTATTAATTAGACACATGATTATTATCATTATTCGATTTGAGTTTTAATGTCCAAACTCAAATTCAATATCTGTAATGAAGCAGTTCATACAGCTAAAATTATAAATAAATAAATAATAAAATAAATAAATAAATAAATGTCACGCTGTTGTTAAAAAGTGATGTAATGTCCCCAAAATTCACAAGGCCTCTGAGGTACAGGCAACAGACTCATATGAATCCGAAAATTATTATTATTTTTTTTTCTATTATCGACAGGACTTGATTTCAGTAGTGTTTTAAAACCTAAACTCCTGCTCCGCTGCAATTCAAATACAAGCAACAAGAAACGACAGACAGACGCGTTGGTTTCTCTTACCTTTTCAGACATCAACCTGGACGTCTGTGTTGTGCAGGAGAAGAAAAAATGTTTTTTTAAAAAAACGCCTGGTAATCCTCAAACGTGAGCGCCACTTTCCAAATTCTTCATTGTAACTCCAGAGCCCGAACAATGTGTCTCCCCCATGAACAGGCTCGATATTCCGACCGCTTTGCTCTCGAAACCAAAAAAAAAAAGAAAAAAAAATCACAATAAAAAAAAAATCACAATCACAACCGAAGTGGTCCTCAGTGTTCAAAAAGTCCCGAAGATTGATTTCCTCATCGTTTTAAGTCATTCGGTGGTGAAATTTGTTGCATAACCGTAAAAGAAGGAAGGGGTAAATAATTGGACCCCGACGCGCCTTGAAGCCGTGAACATTGGTTACCGCGTTTCCTCCTTCCCTTCTCCATCCGCTTTCAGTTCACGCAATCGCTACAAACTTAAGTGATGAGGCCGAAAGAGAGAAGCGCATCCAAGTTGAACACAGGCAGCTCCATCAGCCAGCGCAGGCTGACGCGCTGCGCCCCCAGAGATTGGGGAGCTCACCACGCGTCTCTGGGAGGCAGATCGGCGCCGTTGCAAAAATACAATAAAAAAAAAAGGATGAAATAAAAAGGAAATAACAAAAATCAAAATGTCAGAAAAGGGCTCCTCATCGCGTGCCTCTTGGCGTTCGCTCCATCGCCAACTTCAATCCAAACGCTCCTCGTGCTCCGCGATGCGAGCGGAACGCAGCTTTCTTCCCCGTCACTTGGTTTTGAACGAGCATCTCTGCGGGACTCGCCTCTGCCAAGTCGGGGAATTCCTCAGTAGACACGAAAACAACAATAATAAAATAAAAATTAAAAAAAGAGAGAGAAGGGAACTACATTTCTATTTAAACCCAGTGCAGAACGCAGCTTTTTGCTGGCTATCTCATCCGCCTGTTGCGACTATTATCATATATTTGTTTATTTTTTTTATTGTGGGATCCCGGCGCACGTTTCAAAGCGCACCGACTTCACCGGCAATCGTTAAAGATTGCGCAGTACAAAGCAGGCACGCGCTCTGTGAGTTAGTTCATCCCAGCTGAAAGACCGTCTGAACCATTTCACTACACTCTTCTGTCAGATATTTAACTGGCACAAGGTCCACGTGAAAGATCTCAAACACACGCGGAGCTAAAATGTTAGACGTATGAGGTGACCGGTGATGTCGTTTTGCTGATATTTACAGCCACTGTGTAGAGGCGCTGGTGTGTCTGCCGCTGGATACAGGTGGGGTGGGAAGTAAAAGGGCCTTTGAGGTGCAGGGAATGAATATTTAAACGGCAGCAGCCGTGTACGCAAAGAGAGACACGCGGAAAAGAGCAATATACACGTGCGCGAGCGAAGGTGCGCGCGCGGCCCCGTGTCGCGCGCAAGTGAGGAATGCACGGAATGTAAACTTCCAACACAAAGATGGGGATTTTCTCTACAGAAAACCAACCTCGGATCAGCACCAAGGACAGCGGGCTTTTTAGGAAAATTTAGCTTAAAAAAACAACGTTATTTTTAACAGCTAATGAAGTTTTTATGTGTAACTCTTTTCAGTAACGAGGCAGTTCAAAGCGCTTTACATCATGAAAACACACAAATAAAAGTCATAAAAACATAATAAAGTCATCAATACAGAAACCAGCAACATACCTAACATTTTATCAAATGCCATCATCAAAATCATTCATACAACAAATATGTTTATCAATATTCCAGTAATTATCAGTCAAATTTTAGCATGTTGGGTTTTTAGCCTGGATTTGAAGGGACTCAATGTTTTGGCTGTTTTACAGTTTTCTGGAAGTTTGTTCCAGATTTGTGGTGCATAGAAGCTGAATGGTTCTAATATTTGCATGAGCAATATTTTGTTCATTTCAAGAAGATTTACATTATAGACATACGGACAAAATAGATCTGGGAACGTCTGATGGAAACTTGCAAATTGAAATAACCAACAATAAAAGCTTAGGATGGAGCTGGACCCCAAACCTGCAATAACTCACATAGTTTTTTTTTTTGTTTTTTTTTTCCATTCTTCATTTTTTATTCATCATTCTTCTGGACCTTTTGGTGGATTGATGGGGTTTGATAGAACATATTGATCTGAGTCAGCTGGGTTTACATCAAGGCCGTGGCAGTGGGTTCGTGTTGCTTTGGATGCCACTCACATCTCATGTTTGACCCGAATGTTCAAACTTTTTTTTTTTCTTTCAGCAAACTTCATTACCGTTATGAAAGTCGAACATCTTGGGTTTCCTGCGGTCATAGGACATTGAAATATTTTTTAAAAATGTTCAAGTTACCACTCTCTGACACTACACTACAATAGAGACAGTATTGTAATTGTATGGATTTTGACAGAATTCATTTTCATTTCAATCATCTGCTATTAAAAAATAGAAACAACAATAACAATGCAGTGATCAAGAATAAACTAAAGCTACCAAAAAGGCTCAGATTTCTCTCATCTGTTATCTTTGTGAAGACGGTTCTTTACATTTTGACAGAACAAGGCGAAAAAAAAGCATTTTCAGTTTGCAAAAGTCATAATTTACCAAAGTAATCCAAATAGACAACAAAAAAACTCAACTCTTTGAAACCACTTTTGCTGGAATGAAGGATTTCTTATTTCTCCAATAGAGTGAGTCTACATTTTTGGGGAATTTGATCTGTTTTTAGTTCATCAGCAAAGAAATCCACAACTAGTCCCCGTTAGCCCCCGCAACTAATATAACATAAACTTAGTGTCTAGTTTTACTTTTAGAAACAAAAAGCAAAAAATATTTTGACCCAAACTCTTTGGTTTCACATATATTTGATATTTTAAAATAGTATGACATGGCCAAAGACTTTGTTTTGAATCGTGCCCAGACCGAGCGCTGATCAGCTGCGTTTCCTGTCCCAGTCTCTGTGTCCTCAGTCCTCTTCAATAGCATCTCTTCGCATTTTTATTGGTAATTACATAAAGACAAAGAGAAAGCAGCACTGCAATGTATCAAAATCCCATTGGATTACACTCTGTCCTCATCCTCTGCCAGCACAACAAGGAAGGTCAAGCGTTCTCCAAGACACCACAGAACGATCTTTCCCAGAAAGTAAAAACCGGCTGCTGAGTACCTCGGTCACGTTCACGCCGTCTCTTCAAAGCTCAATTGTCTCTTTTCACGTCAGGTTCTCATACCGCTGATGGACCACAGGGGATGGGACATGGTGGACGCAGTTATATATTGCGAGCAGCAGTGAAACAATACTCTGTGATTGATTGTTATTTTAAGTGTCCTGTACGGATTCTTGTCTTGGGGCAAACTTACTCGGCGAGCAAAGGTAGAACAGGCCAAATAAAGCCTTAGGAAATAGATATCATTATTCAGGTGACAAAGTCAAACAAAAAGATGTAACAGCATAGAGAGGAAGGTCTTTGGATAGGATATAGAGCATTTTATTTGCAGATGTAAAAACCAGTTTATGGGTTAAGGGGTAATTTTGCACAACAAGGTAAAAGTAACCTGACTGAAAAACTCTCAAGTTTTTCAATCATTCTATGCCCAGTTGTAGGAACGCTAAGGCTGTGCATCAGCTGTATTTTTATGTTAAAAAATGTAAAAGGTTACAAAAATTTGAGGAGCACGATCGTAATTTGGAAATAATAGCATGTGGCAGGTACAGGGACGGCCCAATTAGTGCGCAACCCCTCATGCCCAGTTCAATGTGTCAACTATAAGCTTAAGGTTCTGGGGACTGGCAAAGTAAGTAGCTTGTAGAAAAGCTACATTAGCTAAGCTAATTTTATTAGTTTGTCAGTGACCATACTGTAAATACTACATTTATTTATTGTAGTATTTCACCAATATGGGTAAGTATTCAAAAATTGTCCTACAGTAATAATTGTAATGCACTCATACAGTTTATAAGTTAGATAGGAAAGAGGCAGAGCTAGCTCTGAGCTTGTGTCTTATTTACTGTCATAGCAACTGCCTGCTAAGATGGCTGTCAGTTACCAAGCTCACAAAAGGATGACATCACATGAGAACTATGTATTCACCCTTTGCAACTACGTCACTT
>NW_006799971.1:3474297-3520658 GCF_000485575.1 Poecilia formosa
ACAAAAGGATGACATCACATGAGAACTATGTATTCACCCTTTGCAACTACGTCACTTTGTCACTCGAGGCATCATGACAGACATTGGAAGTGGGGAACAGTAGTATTGAACAGAGCGACTGAAATTGTTTTCCCCAAAAGTTGTTTTTGCCAATTTAGCCGTGGCTTCTGCTTTTTGAAGTCGAGCTAATTTGTCTGAACGTAACACACCTAGTTTGGGCTCTCAAACGCCGATATTCATAAAAGCTAACAGCTAGCTTAGAAACCGACCCATACCTCCTCCCTCCTGATGTGTTGGTTAAATTACAGACTTTGCCTGAATTCACACCACATAATTTATGTCACAGTGTAAAACTCTCCTTGACACTGGGACAACCTTAAAAACGTACAAAAGATGAGATGCTAACTAGTTTTTTCCATACATCCTAGGCTACATAACCGTGGGGCATCATAATGCAATATTTGATATCTTTCTAATCATACTTACTAGAGATGTGCCGATCAGGTTTTTTCCTCCCGATACCGATACCGATCACCCATGAGGGCCGATCATCGATACCGATCACCGATACTTTATATATATATTTTTTTTATCATAAACACTACCGGTTACATTATGTGGAAAAAGGAACCATGAATTCACCTTAGTTTAGACAAAAATTTGTTTTTAATAACTTTTTTCAAGAAGAAAACTAAAACAAAACAGGCTTTGTGCAAATTGTACTGCTATTGATAATACTATCTTTAACAGACTGATAACATATGAAGGCTCTGAAGAGGCTAAATAATGCAAAGAGCCAAAATAAAACCNACAAAAGGATGACATCACATGAGAACTATGTATTCACCCTTTGCAACTACGTCACTTTGTCACTCGAGGCATCATGACAGACATTGGAAGTGGGGGACGGTAGTATTGAACAGAGCGACTGAAATTGTTTTCCCCAAAAATTGTTTTTGCCAATTTAGCCGTGGCTTCTGCTTTTTGAAGTCATTTGTCTGAATGTAACACACCTAGTTTGGGCTCTCAAACGCCGATATTCATAAAAGCTAACAGCTAGCTTAGAAACCGACCCTCCTCCCTCCTGGTGTGTTGGTTAAATTACAGACTTTGCCTGAATTCACACCACATAATTTATGTCACAGTGTAAAACTCTCCTTACCTTAAAAACGTACAAAAGATGAGATGCTAACTAGGTTTTTTCCATACATCCTAGGCTACATAACCATGGGACATCATAATGCATTGTATGATATCTTTCTAATCATACTTACTTATAAAGTTTATGAACGTTAATCTTCTTACCTTGATAAAATGTGTTTGCTGCAAACGCGCGATTACATCTAGGCAGTCATTATGGTTGATGGCTGCTATTCTTTGCCGCCGTATTTTTCCTCATTAAAAGTTATACAATAAAATGATAAGTTTGGTTTGCGTTCTTGTTTGTGCAGCTGACTGCAGGTATCTTAAGATCATTCTTAAAGTGAAATCAACTAAATAAAATTGATAATAGGCTCCCAGACGTGTGTTGTTTTTTTTACAAGCTTTACAGGAGCGTACAGGTTGCTTGGACATCCGTCATGGCGGAGCAGGTAGAGTTCTGGAGAGCGTGACGTCACGTACCCAGTGGTCGATATCAATCTCTTGAGGTTAGACAATAGTATATAATTTTTTTCTATTTTTACTCTGCTAATATATTGCATTAAAATCGTTGTGTGCTATGAATCATTCTCTTTAATTCAATCCCGCCATGTTTACCCTGACTGTATGCCGGTCACGTGTTCCGAGGCGCTGATCACACATTGAGAAAAGCCTCCTGAAGAGATTTCCTCATTAAAATAAAGGACGAGCTGCTGCTTGTCCTCTGGAAAGTCACCTCTTCACCCTGTGACAATGTGTTGGCGACACTCCGGCAGTCTTAGATGTCGACCCGACAAGGCTTTCATCACCAAAGCCGCCCGTTACTCAGGGAGCCGCTGAAGCAAAGGCCTAATCAAGTGTCCTTGTTTATGGATATTTTGTCACGTTGCTGGGAAATGGTTTGTTTAACTTATCTGCAAATGTTGTCCCTGGAATGACCAGCGGTGCGTCTGCCTAACAGACCATTAAAATGTCCCAGCAGAGGGGGGTGGGGGGCATCTTTGGTGATTACTCTCGTTTTGCCCCATTTCAACCAACTTGTCATTGTGGTCATTTTCAGTGACCTTGAGGGTTAAATGCTCTCACTGACTGCTTTATTGGTTTATGGCATGTTAACAGTGGCGCCCCTAGAACATTTCCATTGGGGTGGCCAGACGAGGCCAGTAAAAATTTAAGAGGGGTGGGGAATATAAATATATGCACATAGAGATGACAATCGACTAAAATATTTTATTTAAATGTATTAATCACACTGTAGCGCTGTGATTAATCACAAATACTCACTATGCCTAACTTTGTAAGCTTGAAATATAAATATTCACGCAAGTTGTTGTTCTTGCAAGAATGGCCCTGGGCAACCAATTAAAACGCAAACAGTTGTCTGATTTATTTTTATTTTATTTATTTTTCTGCAGCAGAAAGAAGCAGGTGATGTATTCTCCCAGGATTCAACAGCAACTAAAGGAAACTTACTCCACTCCACATTCATGCAAGTAGTACCAAGCATGTTCAGGGAACAACTGACAAGGAAGATATGTCAAAAACTGCCTTTATGTGCATGTTTTCAAACAAAATGTTTTATTATCTCAAACCAAACATGTCTGAATATGATCCATTTGACAGGTTTTTATATTTAGGAAGGCTTAAAGGAAGTCATTTTGCTTTAAACATTCATTTAGAAATGTCCTTCTCTGGAAGCTGTGTGCTGAGGCGACGGTTGCTTGTCCTCATCCAGCCGAGTGACCGCCGTAATTTGCGCATGTGAAGTTTTGACCTTGTGCACGCAGATGTGCACGAGCGAGCTGGCAACGTAACACAGGTTGAAAAATGTTCGTCTTTTGTTGCTGTCAAGGAAAAATGTTGATATTTTCACTGTCGTTTGTCGCTCCCCGTGAGTCGAGTCCATAACACGCTGCTGTGAACCAAGAAACTGAAAAATGAAAAAAGAAGTCATCGTTCACAACGTCTTCTGTTCGTCGATTGGCCCTGTTGAAATTCCTCCGGACAAATCGAAGTCAATGGGAGAAATTACAGACGAAGCACTGGAGGGAGATGAGAATTGAGCAGAATTGTGTAGGAAGGTGATGGCCAGGGTGACTCACTGTCATCATATCATATGACGATGTCAATAAAAAGACATGTGAAGACAAACATTCATTCTGGCCTTTGCCTAGAGAGTTTATAAAACTATATGGTTAAATTATGTCCTTTGCTGGTTGTTCTTAAAGGTTAGATTAGGCGTTTAAAAATTATGAAGTAAATACATGCAGAGGTGTCACTGAAGAGAATGAAGGTAACAAACAGAAGGATATAAGACGCATCTTTATTATGTCTGACTTCTACAGTTAATTTTTCTGCTGGATTACTCTCCTGAAGCCCAGGGAGTTATGTTTGCTTCAAAAAAAAAAGAGAAGACAAGAAAAGTTGAGTTTAAAATATTATCAAGTTTTCCAACTAATGAATGCTAATACCATGCACTGATAGAGCATTACTGTTTGTAGCTCAGTTACCAAATCTCACCTGCCATTGACAGGGTTACATTGCAAGTAATCTTTTTTCTGCTGCCAAATAAACATATGTCAAGTGTTTTTTATGCATCCATACATTTCATAAAGCAAACATTGCTAACCTTCCCTGTTAAATCTTTTGATGCATTTTAATGTATCTCAAGAAGGCTCACACACCTCTCTCTCTCGGTGAGATGATTAAATAGACACTTGTCCAGGATTCTATCCCACACATATTACCACATGAGCCAACAATACACTCCCCACCACCTACGGTCTTGGCTTACCTGGAAGCACACACACATACATTGCGCGTGTGCACCGGATGACACACAAAAAGACACAAATGGAAAGAAATCAACGCTGTTAAACTGTGCTTTGGAGTGAGGTTGGTGGGTCAAGTGGTGAGGTTGCTCCATACTCTGCACATCATTTTTCACCGGCTGCCAGCCTTTTAGATCAGCACTGCTTTGTGTGTGTGCGCGCATGTGTGTGTTATAAACGTGGGCTCTCACGTCGGACATCTTGAATATCCGTCAATGTACACATTATGCACATGACAGCTAACCACCTGGTGCATGTTTAATTCATGAAGCCGCATGTACGCCATATTACAAGAGACAAAAAGTCCGCCGCAAACACACATGCGCACACACACACACACACGCACACACACAATCCTGTTCTTTGTCTTTGGAGAAGCTGGATCCACTCCAGTGCATTCTTCTCTGCTATGTGGCCCAGATTAGTGGCCCCTGACTAGGCCGTAATGGCAGAGAGCGCTGCCTCATCATCTGGCAGCTCCGGGCTCCGGGGCAGCTGCGGGCCTCCCAGCTCCTCCACAAAACTCACAAGTGTCTTTCGCTCTATCAGCAAGTGGAGGGACTGGTGATCTTTTGTGCTTGTGATGATACTTTAATGGCCAATTATTATGAGTGCACAGCGCTTTAGGCCTGATAGGCTCCGACATCTTGACAGCTGCACTGCACACAAAACAATGCCAGAGAGAGACTTGTGACCACTTTGCTTATTTCCTGACCTTCCTTCTCTCCTGCTGCTGCAAAAAAACTTAATTTGAATTCATGACCCTGACAGTAACACATATGA
Organism: Poecilia formosa; assembly: GCF_000485575.1. Classification (NCBI taxonomy): domain Eukaryota; kingdom Metazoa; phylum Chordata; class Actinopteri; order Cyprinodontiformes; family Poeciliidae; genus Poecilia; species Poecilia formosa. Next base: position 3,479,052 of record NW_006799971.1, read on the forward strand.
AACCAGTAGCAATTGTGGGATGCTGACCTACTTTAGCTCCATGTCAACTCAAAGGACCGTCGGTCAAGTCAAATCAAATTCACCCTGAGGCTTAAATGAATGTTGACATGAATATTGACCTTTTGGTTGCTCCAGTGTTTTTGTCAATACATGTTAAAGTTCAGCTTGTATGAATACTATTTTTTATTTATTTATTTATTTAGCTAATGATGACATTCAGAAAGCCATAACTAATCTTAGGACAAATACCAGCCCCTCCTTAAAGTATATTAAAAGTTTGTTCACGTCAGGTCTGTAGCCTGTTGCTCCAGACCAGCAAGAAACAAAAGTTGAGGTGAGTGAAGTCGTGCAATTGGTAGTTTCTATTTTTATGATCACACTCGTACACATCCTTCCCCTCCCAGCCCCGTCTCTCTTGACATTTAACAGTCTGTACTCGTCTCTCCTGTAATTTCTTGTCATCACTGGCAATCTGGCTGTCTAAATAGAGGTTAAGGATGTGAGTCGGAATAGGCAGGTTGGGGTCAAGACGAGTAATGGTGACATTTTCTGGCGTTCTGTAGCGGTTGTAAACCGAGTCAAGTGTTTGACCAAGGAGGATGATACTGATGAGAGCATACTTAAGACAACAGTCACCATGTCACCCATGTTTGATGGCAACAACATGGATTATATTGGAATAAGTAGTGAGGGGAAAGTTTGTACTTTAAAATTAACCTTGAGATCAATCTTGTTGTGAAAGTCATTAACTTTCAAATTTTAAAAAAGTGTCCTAATCCTGAACATTCATTGAGATCTAAATTATTAAAAGCACATCTACGAACAGTTTTAACAAAATAAAATAACTAAAGCTTAAAGAGTATTATAGCTTTAATCCAACACATTATAGTTTATTTAGATCTTGGACTGGGTAGTCTAATCAAATCAAAAGTGGAGTTGCAAACAAACTGAAATTAAATCCACAGATTAAAAAAGCCACATTTACGTATATCTAAGACGACAAAACAAGGTATAAAATTAAATTACGGAAAATAAACAAAATAACACTTAAAGAAGACATTAAAAATGCCATGATATTTAAAAGTTGACACAAATAAGTTCAAATAAATGTCAAGATTTAAATAAAACCGTCAACAGAAGATGAACAAAGCAGGAGGCTTTTCCAGAGGCAGCAGCACAAACATTTTTTCCTAATGACTTATTTAAAACAGCGTAAATATGAAAAGAACTGTTCAGATGTTTAGATGTTTAGAGTGCAGAGATTTGTCCAAGATGAAAATAATGTATTTCTAACTGACTGATCCCAATTATCACAATCATCTACATTTTAGGAGTTTAATGTGTTGAAACTGTCTTCACGTAGTTATTATTAAACGGGTGTAAATGTTTTTGAAAATATCTGGAGAACCAAAAATTACCACCACCAAATTGGCTTACTTTAAGTTATTCTCTGTATGTAGCATTTCATCTGTAAATTGTAATTCAGATTATTTAATATGCAGTCATCAGGCCTCAAAGGAACACAAGTCTGCCTGTCAAAGTGCAAAAAAATAAATAAATAAAAAATTAATATATATACAATTCTAGAAAATTCTACTCAATAAAAGTACATACAGTTTAAAAAAAATAAAATAAACAGACTCCAAGATCTATCCTTGAGGGACACCAAGACTTACAACAGCTGTAGAGGTGAATAGTTTCTATAAATAAGATGAAACACTGCCAAAGGAAACACAGCAGATTACATTGTGCTACAGGAGGAGATTAAAAAGAAGAATTTAATCAACTACATAATAGTTTACACTGAGATCCAACAAAATTAAATCACCAACATTACTATTGGCGACCCTAGTTAGTAAATAGACTTTAGCAGAACTCCCACTGCGCTCTGACAGGTCCTGAACCTTGACTGGCATTTTACTATTTTACATTTTACGTAGCAAAGACTATTCACATACAGTCACTTAAAATTCTGTAAAAAAAAAAAAAAAAAAGCTGTTTTTTGCCTTTTATGTCAAGTGAGTTTGAAGTGATGTACAACATGGAAATTTTTTTTTATTTTCCAAATTACAAATGAACAAACAAACATAAATAAGTAAAAATAGATCCCATTTTTATAATACTGTATAACAAGTGGAACGTCTGAGTGTGATGGCTTTTTGTGTTTTGTGCTGTCACGATCAACAAGATAGATTCAGATTCATTTCAATTTCATATTTTCAGTTGATAGAAAAAACAACAACAAAAACAAAAACTAAATTCAGGTGCACTGAGGCGTGTTGGCCGTGGTGCTGTATGATGGTGACATGGAAGCCCTGTGGCCAGGCCGTCTCCTGTGGATGCACCATCTGCTGCTATTGGCGAGCAACGGCATCGCTATGGGTCGACATTCCAAACATGACAATTGTCATAAAGACCACATGCATCACGGTCTCCATAGCTACTAATTTAAGAGCAGTTCTTTATTTTGAGTGAATTAAAATTTTGGGGGGAAAATACTTTAGAACATACAGTAGTTCATGTTTTATTAATTCAACAGGTCCCTCGCTGGTTTTTTAAATGAACCTCATCCTGCTCAGGGTGGCAGGCCAGTTGGATTCTGTCCTGGATGTCAACAGGGGAGAGGCGGGACATACCCTGGACATGATGGCAGTCCAACCTGAAGACACAGACATGAACTCTCTCTCTTCAGAGGTCAGCTTTGAGTTCAGTCATCAGTTAACCTAGCAGGCATGTTAACTGACCGTAGGAGGAAGCAGGAGGATCTGGAGAAAAAAACACATTGACACTACATCAGAGCCCCAGCTGAGATCTGAAATGGAGGTCTGGTTATGTAGCAGAATTGCTCTCATTTATAGTTAAGCCCAATATTACTTGGGCTAATTTAGGTTTTTAAAGCAATCTTAAAGGGGCAGCATTATGTAAAATTGACTTTCTTTATGTTATAATGTAAATCTCTCATCAAAAACAGACCTGGAGAGTTTCCTTGATTCTTTCATGTGTGTTTGAGAAATCCTTAAATCTCCCATGGCAACCATTGTGTTGTGCAAAAAGCTTGGGGGGGATCAAGCACCACCTTTTAGGCTCCTCCGTCCACAACTGCCCCACTCTGCTCCTTCAGATTAGCCAGCAGCAATTAGCAAACACCTGGTGGAGCTGAACATCTGCTGAGCTCATCATAGGAGTTACTTCTCAGTGAAACACTCCTTAAAACCTTGCTAAGGGGTTAGTAGAGGAGCCATGTTGTAATGACTTCCTGAAGATGGAGTAACAGAACAATGTTTTTAAAGAAACAGATGCCAATTTAAAGACGTTAAAAAACAGTCATTTGATACACACAGCATTTTTATAAAAACTGTAGATGACATAGTTACTTGATTGTGCCATAAAATGGCACTATGTGTTCCTTTAATTTTGTCAACATGTGTCTTCTGGTGTAATGTGGTTCTGTTTTTGAGTGGCCCAGCTGAGTCCTGACATCACCAAAGACAAGCTGTCAACTGTTATCGCCATAGAGACGCCTGAGACAGTGGTAGAATGAAAATTGCAAGAGGTATCAACAATTTATCTGCATGCAGCACCTTGCAATAGCATTGATAACCCTTTCGTTTTTTTCAATTTATGTGGCACTACAACCACAATTTTTTTTAGATACTGTATTGAGATTTTAGGAGAAAGACACAAATAAAAAATTTAACTATAAGATTGAAAAACGTTTCAATATTCTTAACAAGTAACCTGAAAACTGTGACAGATGTGTTTTCATCCCCCATGAGCCAAAACAAATAGATGCTGTTTGTTATAGAAAAGTCATAAGAATGTCCCGTTGATTTTTGTGGTTGAAAATGAAAAAATTTGTGCGGAAAAAATCAAGAGATATTATTCTCTGAATGTATGAATATGACTCATTCATTCAATCACTGACTGCAGTGTTCACAAAATGTAATGTTTCTGAGTGACTGAGCTGAACAAATACAAAATCCAACAGTGTTTGGCTGTCCTGTATTTTTTTTCACACTTTAACATTATTACGTCGTCAAGCAGGCTAGCCCAGTTACTGTTTCCCATCTAACAGTGAAGTTGTGCTTCTCCTCCGTTTTCAGTTTCAGTTCTAATGACTATGCAGCACTCCACTGCCCCCTGCTGATCAGTATTTGGTACTTATCATTTTGAAACTAAGTCCCATGATGCAGAATATAAATTCCAGTCAAATCAGTGTATACTATGCTGTGTTCTCTTTCGTTCTTGCTAATATTTAAATATTTCCTTAAATGATTAGATTAATTTTCTTTTCTTCAACTTAGTTTTACCAATGAATAGTAATAAATCTAAACACATTTTAGTCAACCACATGACTTTATTTTTCCTGCTGTACACAAGGAAATAATGATGTTTTATGCAAACATAGTGAATCCAGTGATACCTGACATTTTGAGTGTGGAACTTAATAAAAAGTAACATTTTAAGAATGTATTACCTCACATTATGTAATTCTGTGACGAGGCTCTTTGGACATTTCTCGTCAGAAATGTCCAAAGAAATGTTCTTGTTAGGTTCAGAAAAGTGAATGGAGATACAAAGATTTTTCTTTTCTTTTTTTTCCCCAGGAAAACAAAATACATTTTTAGCTTTATGAAGGATTTTTTTTAAAAAACTACATTACAGAGAAGGTTTTTAATTTTGGAATTTACATTAAAAAAATTGGGACAAAAGAGGTATTTTCTTCTTTCAGTTGTGTTTTGATTCTTTGCTGAAAAGAAGGTCAGGGTGGAATGATTTATCTACACTGTAATCATAGGGACAGGTCTTAATCAATGATTAAAACAATTTCAGCAATTAAGTCAACTAACTTTCAAGGGGCAATCGAAATCTTAAAAATAAAAAAATTAATAACACTGGGACACAACCAAGCTGTGACTGCTGTACTGCTACTTCTGCTTATTAAAGGGGCAGTAACGTGCATTTTCCAGGCACATAGTGCCATTTTGTAGCACAATCAAGTAACTATTGTTAACTTCAGTTGTTATAAAAAACGTTGTACATTTCAAATGTGACTTAAAAGAAAATTTACCTTGTAATTTAAAGCCTTGAAATTGGGCCTCTGTCTCTTTAAGAAACTTCTGCTCTTTCCAACACTCCACCTTCGGGAGGTCATCACAACATCATTCCTCTATTAACCCTTTAATAATATGTTAAGGAGTGTTTCACTGAGAAGTAGCTCCTATAATGAGCTCAGCAGATGCACAGCTCCAACAGGTGTTTGCCAATTGCTGCTGGCTAGTCTGAAGGAGCTGAGGGCGGAGCTCAGTCCCACCAGGCGTTTTGCACAGCTGAATAGTTTCCACAGGAGGCTCAAGGATTTCTCTAACATGAATGAAAGAATCAAGGCAACACCCCAGGTATGTCTTTGATGAGGGAATAACATTATAACATGATGCGAAGTACTGCCCCTTTAAGTGAGACGTTCTGCCAGTGTCTACTTTTTAAGACCCTCATATTGAAGTAAGAAAGGAAGTAATTCCTGAGTTGCCCCTTTGAGTTGGAGTTGACTTCTTCCTGTCAGGCTGGTTATCCAAAAAAAGCTCGAATTGTCTAATTGACTGAGCAAATCATTAGCACACAATCAGAATCACTGGGCTATTTCATTATTGTTTTAGAACTGCCCTTTTTATTATTATTATTATTATTATTATTATTATTATTATTATTATTATTATTATTATTATTATTCCAACTATTTGTATCAGAAAGCTGGTCTGGATTTGAGTAACATCTGATTAAAGCAGCTGGATCTGAAAAATCCAGTGAATTTAATCTCATCACACGCCGAGGGATAAAACACACGGGCAAGTACCACAATATTTTACTGTGAGATTGACAGAGCGCACTCCACAGACTGCTGCCCTCCATATAACACCTCTGTTCTGTTGAATTATTCAACGGGAGTGGACCGGCGGCCAGTGTGCATGTGTGTGTGCGTGTGGGTGTGTGTGTATGTGTGTGTGTGCTCCTATAGAAGTCCGTGTCCATGCTGCACCTACATCCCTTCATCCCCAACACTTTCCCTTCATCTCCACTCCGTCTGATCCGTCCGCTGTCCGCCCGTCATCCAGATGAGATGAATATGCATGGTGGTCGAAACGAGGGTCACGACGAGGACGCAGAGGGTTACCGTGGTAATTGCTCATTTCATTTAATGAGTGGACATTTTGGGGGGGATTTTGTGTATCAAAGGCAGTGAACTTCAACTTGATTAAGAAAAAAAAGCCATGTAAGATTGGAGCTCAGAGTGTATCAGCTGATGTTTATGGTTGAAAGGAAGTCAAAATCAGTAACGACTGGCAAACATTTGCATATTTTGCAATACATTTCAATACATTACATGAAAATATGATCAATTGTATAATTCATGTGTCATCAATGTATAATTCAGTGTATTTACATAATAATACATTAGAAAATATATTGGGGAAATAATGGATTAGAATATATTACAATACATTTCCAGTAACGTATTGGACTCTATAGTCTCTATGCAGTGGGATGTGGTGGAATGGAAGATTTTCCATTACAAAAGTCCATCTTGGAAGCAGATCCAACCCAGTGCTGTCAAAGTGTCGCTCATAAGGTGTCTGGTGTGTTTATGTGTGGTGCAACGGCGTAAAGATACGAGATATGGAGCTAATAGCGAAAATTCAACCTGGAAGACTCCATCCCCTCCGTTCGTCCATCGGCGTCATGCTCATCTCCGACCTCAGCGCTGGACCTCACCTGGCGTGTCCAATCATCAATCAAGCTCAGCATAAAAGGATCCACACCCAAGCCGTCGGCCGCTTCCCAGCTGCGTTCAACCCACCACCTCCCCTTCTCCACCCACATCCTTCGGCTCTCCAGGATGGCACCCTTTCTAGACCTCCACCACCAGTGTCGGGCCCTGGGGGAGAGCATCCCTAATCAATTATTGGGATGTTCATCGAGTTCACATCAAATCTCAGCTCAGATCAGCTGCCGGGGCCCGAGCGCCAAAGAACCGTTATTCATTGCTGTCATTAAATCTTTTAATTGTTCCTTTTTCTTCGTCTGAGTCTTTCCAGATTGAAATATGAATCTGAACCGGTGTGGGCTGGATGCCAGCTGACAAGGACAAGCAAGCTCCTCTGTTTAATAAGGGCCAGAGCACTCATCATCACATCATCTAATTCATAATGCACTATAGATTTTTTTCTTTTTTTTTCAGGACGGTCCAGTTCAGCAATCCGCATTAATTCATTAAAGAGCGCTTGATCACGGTTGAGTCCTCTGAGTTGATCTTTATTTCACCCTTCACACATGAACACAATGCAGGAGCAAACACAGTCAAAGAAAAGTGTGGCTTTTCTATTAGTTTCTTGAAGGTCACGATTTTCCACATCGACAAGACCGGTGTTTTTAGGACATTCCAAGGAAAAGGTTTTTAAGAAAAACGCTCTCTCCTCTCAACAGCTACTTTCACACTGTTTGCATACAATGTGCTGCATGAAGCTGTACAGTCTCCTCGTGGTTTCTGTTGCAGTAAAGCTCTAAAACGACTACATGCCACATGCAGACTTCTGCCTTTAAACGCAGCCGTGATGCTATGTTTTTGATAGCTCCTTCCCATAATTTGAAAGAGTTGAAATTCTGTATGACTCATGTTAATTTTGTACTTCTTATACTGACATAAATTAAATTTACAGAAGAAGAATTCTGCTACTTTAAATAAACAAATCCGCAAAACTTAACACCGGAAACCTCACATTTCTTATTATAATTGATGGAAGAGATGGTTTGGACTTCCTCTTCTTTTCTCTCTTCTCTTTGCTCCTGCTCTACTCTTCAACTCATCTGGCATTTGTGGCTTCGGTTGAGGTATTATTTCAGCTTTTGTAATGTTAATCAGCTTCTCCTGGTTTTAAACAACCTTGTTGCTATGGTTACCTTCATAACAAATGGCCAAAAGTAAAAAAAATTTTTAAAAAGTATCAGAAAAAATACTTCCAGCTGCACAGCATCCAAAACGAGAGAGAACGGTTGTCCAAAAATTTTAATTTTTCTGCCAGAAAAGGAGAAACTAAGTTGTAAAAAAAAAAAAAAAAGAAAATTCAAACCTAAAGAGGTACACCAACATGTTGTCAAGAATCTGAGAATTATTTATTTTTGTATGCTTTATACATAATAATACATATTTTATATTATTACAAATATCATTGATTTTGCAGCCATAGGACAGAGCTGTCAAACAATAACAACATAAAATAACACTGGGATGAACCGAATCTTCAACTGCATGAAAAATTGTCAGACCTGCTTCACATAAAAAATTCTCTACAAAATGTGTTCAAAAATCTCAAAGGAACTTAGTAAAATGGATTCATTCATTAATATAGTTAAATCGATAAAAGAAAATTTGACTGTCAATTTAAGCCCAGACTGAAAGCGCATCTATTTTCCCTTGGCCTTCAACGGCAGTTAAAAAAGAGAAGAATTTTTCTTTTTATTTTACTTTTTACTTTGAGTTTTTGGGAAATTGCTGCAACTGAAATTTAGCATGCCTTGGTTTTTATTCATATTGTTATCTTTAATGGTATTTTACTGCCAATTTTATTATTGCATATTTTTTTCTTTTAACAAAAGTTATTTTATTTCTTAATTTATCATATGCCAATCTATGATGTAATTATTGTGAAACTCTTTGGTGAAATGAGGTCATTGGAGATGTGCTATATAAATAAGCTGACAAAAATGTAGCAGTGCAAAAATTCTTAAAGGGGCAGTATGCATTTTCTAGGCACATCATGCCATTTTATAGCACAACCAAGTAACTATGTTAGCTTCAGCTGTTCTGAAAAACATGACTTAAAATAAAATTGACTTTGATTTTTAGCACCTTGAAATTGGGCCTCTGAAAAACTCTGGCTCTGACACTCCGCCTTCAGGAGGTCATTGCAGCATGGCTCCTCTATTAACCATTTAACAATGTTTTTACCAGCGTTGCACTGAGAAGAAGTTCATGTAATGAGCTCAGTTTCATCAGCTGTTTGCTAATTGCTGCTGGCTAGTCTGAAGGAGCTGAGTGGGAGAGCTGCTCTGTGAGGTGGAAGCCTGGAAAATACAACTCAGAGGAGGAGCTGTGTCTTGAAGGCGGGGCTAGGTCCAACCAGGCGTTTAGCACAGCTGAATGGTTGCCAGGGGAGACTAAAGGATTTCTCTAACATGCATGAAAGGATCAAAACAACATTCCAGGTATGTTTTTGTATTTTGTTAAAGTCGATATAACAAAATACTGCCCCTTTAATTTGTTTGACAAAACTATATCAGACATATTGCATCATGGAGTATGTTTGCCTGTTACATTTCTGCCAGTATTTTTCTCTCAAATTTCTCTCTCACACACAATTTATAAATGATAGAGCAAAACATAAGTTATTTCCAACATGACTTAGCTTTATGAGTGCTGTGATGAAACTGGACCTTTAATTGGCCCAAACCTATAAACATAGTAAATATCATATCATGGATGCTTTTAAGCAGATATAACAGTACAGAATATGAGTAGTTACACCTGCATAAACGGTGAATAACAATAAATTAAGCTCAGGTACAGCTGTACGTCACCTTGGCAACTGCTACTGAGAGCCAATATTCAAAAAGGTAGAATGTACTACCATACAAAAGGGTACATGAGTCATTTTGTCAGTTCCCTCATTGTAAGAAATTCTTTGGCGCAAGCTTTGTTTGTTGGACCGTGTGTTCAGTCGGTTATATTTAGTTAGTTATTGAGTTGTAAAGCACATTTGCTTTTCAGCTTAGCCACAGGATAAAATCCCCACTGCACCCCACACTGCGATTCAAGCATTCATGCAAGACCGACCACTGAGACCGGCTGAGAATATCACAGGGAGTGACAGAAGAAGAAAGAAAAAAGGGGTTAATGGTGGTAGTGTGTTCATTTGTGTGTTGCATTTCTAAATCCTCTCATTTTCTTTCCAACTCTGTTTTTTTTTCTCACTCTGTAATTAGCCCTTTCATATATTTTTTTAAGCCAGCTACTAATCTTCCACTCTCGTCCACCACAGTTACTCACAGGAATTATTTTTTATGCTTATGTTGAAGTATGTAAAAATCACTAGGTTAGTTTGCATGTTGGATGTTTTTAGGAAGAGGCAGCAAAGTAAAATAAAGTCTGATTGTGTTTCCTGTATGAATTTAGAGCTTCAAGGAAAAAAAAAATAATAATAATAATCACACAAAGAACCAGAAGAAGCTAGCATAATAAGCTCCGCTGTTTATTAATTGCTGCTGGAAAGAATAAGGACCTCAAGAATAATGTTGTTTGGTAAGGTGAGTTTAAATTAGAGCAGTCAGAGCACAGTCACATGCTATATCGGCATGAATCCAACATTATTCCAGGAAAATCTTGGAATAACGTTGGTGAAGCTCTATGGAGCAGGACGTGGCATGACTCGAAGCTTTGATGCAGCAGGTTCCTCCTAACTACCAGAGAATCCACAGTCACTTCCAATGAATATCAGGTGGGCGGGGCTTGTGGGAAAAAATTATCACCTTTAGCAAAATGATAAATTTATCTGAAACAAGAGCAATGTGTAACTTTTTAATGGCGTGTCCAAAAGTAATTGCGAGACGTGAGATTAGTAAATGAAATACTTTGTAACACGTTGGTATTGTTTAGAAATGCATGTTATGGTGTGTGTTTCTATGTACTGTCTTTTTTTAGCTCAAGTGTGACGGCATACGTAGGTGAGGGTGTGTCTCAAACAAGCTGATGTTCCTACTGCAAACAAAAAGCAGGTATTTGTCACTTCCATTAGTAAGCTCTTGAAATGAATTTCAAATGTACACAGAAGAACGTGTGTTAAAATATGGTGTGACGCATGGTGAGTGATTCTGACACGACAGAAAATCAAAACCGTGACAGATTAATTGCAAGTTAAGTCTGTCACGGTTTGTTAAGTTATTGTCGCGCTTTTGAAAGCTCGCGTAAAGCTAGTGTCGAGCTCGCGTGAGCGGAGCAAGCAGTGAGCGTTTCTAGTTGACGCCGAACATCGGTGACGCAGCTATTCTCAGAAATCGAGGGATTATATGAATTCCAGTCGAGGGACCTGCTCTGTCAGAGCACCTTCCAAATCATCCAGTTTGAGTGTAAGGTGGTGCATGATCCAGTTAAAATAATTCAGGTCCACGAGCACGACCATGTGCCACGACAACGCGCGAGACAGACCCACTAGGCGGGAACAGCTCTGCGCCCCTCTCAACCAGTTCAAAGCTTATAGAGCAAAGCTACAGTATTTAACTTTTTTTTTTTTTTAAAGAAAGTTCTTTTCCCCCCATATTTGTTAAAAATGTCCCCATGTTGTGACAGTACGTTCTGTGAAAAGATCAATCTGCTCCACTTCCTCCTTGAGCTGTCTGAAGAAACGCATTACGTCCTACCAAAAACAACCAATCAGAGCTAGGAGGAGGGTCTTAGCGTTGTTAATCATTCTCATGTATGCCCTGCTAAATGTGCTAATGGTGGAGAAACAGCTTACCAGAAAACAGTCATCGGTGGCTATGCTAACTGACCTGAGCATTCACAACAGACTCTGCTAGCTACAGCGTAACAAAGAGTAAGAGAGCGTGAAAGGGGGATTCAGCAGCGCCACACAGAGTTTGACCGACAGCGCTTAGACCCACCTCCGGGGTGTGATTGGTTGTCTGTAGTCAGCACCAGGAACACCGGGATAAGGTGTAACAGTCATTATGCTGTTTGGTTCCTAGAGATGAGTAGGTATCACCACAAGGGGGCGCCTATTGCCTTTTTTTTGTTGTACTATTGTACAGAAGAAGAACTAGTCTTTCCATTTTGTTGTAGAAGAAAACAGGTGATGATGAGGTGCAGAGCGGTAAACTAACGTTACTTTTCTCATGTATGAAAATATAATGTTCAGTACCGTGGAGATCTGGCTTTACGTGGACGAAGTTAAATAAATTGAAAGTGTGGAATACTTCAAAAGTGCGTCCTGCTGTTTTGGGTTAGAGTAGCTAACCACCGCTGCTAACTCCATCTCCAACCTCTCACCGCACCGTCACAAAGGCAGCTGGAGCTCAATGTTTTTCACAGATCAGGTCATGCTGTCAACATATTTGTTGACACTTTCAACAAATATGTAAAAAATATAGATTTCTTATTAAATACTGCAGCTATAAGAATCAAACAAACTAAGTATTTGTAAGTTGTCTCTGGGATTTTTCTGAAATGTGTGGTTAGTTTTGAGAAAAGTAGTTTGAAAATACAAATAGAACACTGCCCCAAATGTATGAACTGTACATGCACAACATGTGCAGAGGAAATCATTCTTGCTTGCCCCGCCAATTTCCCGGTAATAAAATCAATTTTCAAGGAGAATGAGCAGAGCACTCATTGTTCTATTTACACAGGATTTATGCTGTAAAAAACTTTAATATGTAATATGTTCCCCACAAAAAGAAAAGAGAAATAAACTCAACGCTTTGAGATTCCGCCAGGGCAACCCTCTTCAGGGCCACCTGGTTAATTAAACCTTTATGTCTTCAGGGTAATAAACGTTCCCCTTCCCACTCTTTTATCCGAATGTTTTTCAATAATTTTTATAAATAAATGTACACTTGTCGTTTATTTAAGCAAGAAATTGCAGAACGACGATAAATACTAAATATTTGCAGGGGATTTTGGTTAAAATAAATAAAATCACATGTGAAAGAATAACAAGGATTTTTGATTAATTCATATTAAACAAACAAAAAAGATCTAACTAATTATTCCCAGGACACAACAGTTTTTTTTAGACAATCCGAAAGAGGATTTATTTGACTCAATTCGTTGTACTGTAGGATAGTTCTCTTTTTTCCATTTCACTTGAAAGCACCAGAGATTGAGACGTGTTCTCTGTCCCACCTCTGACGCTTCAGGTCAGGTAAGAAAACTTCCCAGCTTTATTTTATTTTATTTTATTTCACCTGTGCCGTCACACAGGTAAACACTCTGAAGATTCCGTCAGTAAAGTAGGGGGTTGTTTGACCTCCCTAGGGGTGCCAGGGCTTCCGTAGCCATGGCTGAATCCCAGCTTATGTGCATGGAGGACGGACACATCGGTGTCAAAGTCCCGGAGTCCAAGCCGGAGTTCTACTACAGCGAAGAGCAGCGTGCTGCCATCGAGGAGCTGCTGAAGAATGGCGACGGCGCCTTCAAGACGCGACTCAAGGAAGACAACGCGAAAGACTTTTTATCCGCGAGGGAAGTTAAAGTTCTCGTGAGCACTTTCAAACAATATGACTCTAATGACACCAGCAGCAGCAGCAGGACGGCGGAACAGGGAGCCTCTGGAACCGACGCAGACTCAGGGGTTCATTCTACCTACTGGCCACTGATGTCGGACACCGAGGTCCCGTCGCTGGACATCGGCTGGCCCAGCGGTGGGTTCTTCAGAGGGGTGACCCGGGTGGCCGTGCACACCCACCCACCCAAAGACAACGGACCGCACATCAAGGAGGTGGTGCGGCGGCTCATCCAGGAGGCGAGCAAGGTGAGGAGAGTTCAGGGACCTAGAAAATAGGGTTATTATATTTAATTTATGCCATCCGGAGAGTTTGTTTTACATAATGATGCAAAGCAAAAGATTCAGCTTTTACATTTCCCATATACATCCAGAAACAGATGGAAACCCATTAGAACCAGATGTGCAATGAACAGGACCAAGATTTCTTGAAAGACTTTTATCCACTAAACACTACCCCAAAAGTTAATGTATTTTTTGTTTTGTTTTGGTTTTTTTGGCGTATTTCAGCATGGATTATGCTGAAGCATTGTTTAGGTTTTAGTCATTTTAAATAATGAAAGGTAAATTAATACCAATGAAATGTTTCTTAGCTGATGTATATATAAAATAATTAAGTCAGAGCAAATGCTTTTAATGCCAAAGTGTTAGAAATTAAGTCCAAACATGGGAGTTTCTTTAACATAATGGGAAAACTCATATTTGTATGTCAGCCTCTACAGGAAATGACATCACATTTTCTACAGCCTGAATAATGGGATTTTCTTGTCCCTTTTGTTAGTCAGTGGAGCAAAAGAAAGTATCATGTGACTCTCCTGGCACAAATAATCCAACTTCAAGGCTGAAACTCAAACAGACTCAGAAATATAACATAGAACATTGTATTCTAACAAACTTTGTAACTTACTGAATTCTTTTTCCAGTCATTTTTTTTAAAAACGTTGAGTTAGAATGCTAAAAGAAAAACCCAGCAGTGAAACTATCTGCCCAGGACACACCCACATCTGAAAATCTTACTTCCCTTCATAAGGTGAAGGCCTGTAAGCGTAAACTTTAACTTAGAGACAGCTTTGAGTGATTGTAACATGTAACTTTGGACCTGAATGAGAGTAACCATGCAACAGGCTGCTGCAGTGTTTACTCATTCAGTGCCGGACCTGAGCTGAGTCATCCGTTCCTCTTGCTCACAGTGAGGCAGTGATGTGTTCCCCCCTTTGGCCTGGGCTTGCCTCAGCTTTCCTCTTGAAAAAGTGTGTTAAAAATACAGGGGCATGCATGTGAAACCTGAATTTACTGTTTTTAGTTTTTATTGTTTTATTTCCTAGCTTATCTCCACATTTTCCTGGAACACTTTTGAATTCCCCCCTGTCTTTTTCCTTTGTCTTTGTTCCCATTTTGTCTTTTGTGATTAAATGTGCCTGTTTGGCTTTCACTGTACTTGCCTCAGTGGTTCTGACTTGCTTGCTAACATTCTTACAATTGTTTCTTTGACAACTTCCTGGTTGAAAATGACAACATATTACTGGTTTTCTAAGTGGTAAGGCAACCATTTGCTTGACGTATAGACAGGGACTTGCAATGTATTTCACTGCCTAATCAGTTGTATGTCTTCCAGTTATTATGTTAGCTATAAAGGTAACAACTGATTCAAAGTTTTAATTACTAACTTTTGGTTGTAACCCCAGGAAGAATAACCTGGCTTGTTCTTAGGGTTCTAAGAATAACTCAGAGTAATAGCAATGTATGCTCCTTCTTCTTTTATTGTACTTCTATATTTTACATAGTGTCGACGCATCCTTTTTAGTTCTTAAGAAGTAAAAAGCTTCTTAAGCTTTTTACTTGAGTATATATACATGAGTTTTATATACTCATGTATATAAAATTAAGGCCTTAATATGTCTTAAATTCATTTTAAAAATACAGTAATCACAGGTCTTAAATCTTTCATATTCTATATAGTTTATTTTTGGCAAACGTTTGAGTTGCACGCAGACATATTTCCATTCTGTGATTTGAGGCTACAGCTAACTAGCTACTAATATACCCTTGCTAGCTAGCAAGCTTTTTTGCATCTTGGTGTAAATTTAATGCCACTTGGCTGAGCGGCGTTTGCCTTGGCCACTGGCTCTCTTCTGTTACTAACCATACGACGCTACATGAATTCTGTTTAAAAAGAAACAGCTTGGCACTGCTAATAATAAAAAATGTTTTGTTTTATACATTTTTGTCATGAAGCAGGTTTTTAATTTCATCCATAACGGCATTAAGACGTTTTTTTAATAGCCTTAAATTTTAGTAAGGCTTTTAGTAACACCACAGGGTGTTTTGCTATGAAAATACATTTTCCTAATAGAAAGTAGGAAAATGGAAACTGGTAGGTTTCTGTTGAAACCTGCCAGAAACTAAGCCAGTCAGCATAATTTTGACCTTACAACAGTCAACACACACACTTAAAAGTGATATAGAATCAAAGTACATATTTGTAAGAATTATATGCACATGACTTTATTCTATATAGTTCTCTTGTTTTGTTTGTTTGATTGCAACAGATAAAGGGCAACTGTCTGCAGGCCGTAACTTGTTGCTCCATTTATTACCCTAAGCAAGCCTGTTCAGCATTTTTCCTGTGAGTGGAACCAGCAGGGCTTTTCTCCCAAACAGGAAAAAAAAAAAAACATTTGCAGGCATTTAAAGAGAAATCTTTTCCGTGACTTCACTTTTCTCCCGCTCTTTTCCTGCTAGCTTGTGCAGAGCATGTTCAAACATGCCTTAAAGCTACTTTTGCTTGTTTCTGAAGCATTTACTTTTCAATGGATATTTGATGTGTATTTTAACTTCTAAGCATCTATATGTTTTTTATTGGGTGAAAGCTAAACCTGTAGTTATTACAACCCTTATAGAAAAGAAGGCACATGGTTTTTACACAACAGAAGGACTTAAGACTTAAAATCGTTTTGTAGTTTAGAAGATTCATCTGCAGGATTGGTAAGCCTGTCTAAAAGAAAGCAGCAGAATGAAGTGTGTACTTTAAATGTTTATTTTGAACAAATAAAATATCAGAAAATATAAGAAAACAAAAAAAAAATGATATATCATGATCACAATTATATAAACAAGACTTTGATATCAGATTCAAAATGGAGAAAATGAAGCTTATTAAATCTCACCCTCACTTGTCTCATCCAAATATGTTTCACATTATACATATTTACACATCTAATTTTACTCATGTCACAATATCTGCTCTTGAGCTGTTTGGGGGGCGGGGGGAAACAACTCAAAAGGTCTCTTTAGCACATTATCAAAGCAGGCAAAGCATCAATGGGTTTCAGGGATTTTGGCTGAGAAACGTTAGCTTCACTGCATGGTTCCTTTGGCAGCCTCCCATCCAGATCTTCAGTTTTTCCCTCTATAATCAGAAGGTGGGATTCTGGATGTGGGCCAAAGAAGTGAGCAAAAGTTAAGTCTAAATCTTCTGATTTAAAAAAAAAAAAAAAAATCTTCTGTCAGTGTGTCTAATAGCTTATTAGGGTTTACATTTTAATTAGAGCACATATAGAAACCCCTGAAATCTTTGTTTACTGTGTAGTTTTTTTAACAGACTTGATATAATACAACACCCACCAATTTCACTGTAGGTTTCTAGAGAAAATGTACCAGATGTCGCTGAGAAAACAACATAGATCCACAAACTATTGGGCTTTTTTCTCTCTCTCTCTCTCTCTCTCTGCAGGTCATCGCCATAGTGATGGACATGCTCACAGACATCCACATCCTGCAGGACCTGATGGATGCTGCTTGCCGTCGGTCTGTGCCTGTTTACATTGTGTTGGATGACCAAGCTGTTCCTCACTTCCTGGACATGTGTTCCAGGCTTCAGATTGGCTCGCAGCACCTCCGGGTTAGTCAGCACTTTTACATAGGCATCATTTTAAGTAAAAAAAACAAAAAAGTGCCATCAAAGAAGAAAAAAATTGAAGTTTTGACTGATTTTTATCGAAATTCAACTTAATTTTGAAACGTGAAAGTGATGAGCTTAAATCAAACTTACCAAGGCGTTTGTTGATGTCATTACCAATACTAGGTGAACTTTCTGAGGAAATTAGGTGACTTAATTAAATGGTCAGAAATGCTTCTGTGCTGCCGAGAATTCATAAGCACTACTTTTGGTGGCCACAAGAGGCCGCTAATTGCACGCAACGGCAGACTAGAGTCATAACATTGTGCAAGAAAAAAGTGGAAAAAGAGATTCTCAATAGGATGAGTGAGACGGGCATCTAGATTTAACTGTGAGAGCATCGAGAGGACAGAAGGAGAAAAACAAAGCAGAAAAAGAAACTGAATCCATCTGTCGTACTGCTGCAAACTGAAACTAAAAGCTTAGTTTCATTCAAATGTTTTATTACATATTTGAACAATAGCAACTATTTTTTTTGTCACCAAAAATCCAGAAAAATAACTTTGTTTTTTTTCTCAAATGCAGAATAAACAAAGCATTCATATTTACCAGATTAGGCTAAAATCAAATTCTGTGTGAAACTACATGAAAGTCCTGTGGGGATACATTTCAAGGAGCCAAACCCAAAGAGCTGAATCTTTCATCCTTTTTGTTAATCTTTAACAAGTAAAATAAGGCCTACGTAAAAAACGTAAAGGAAATGGTAAAAGACTGAAGAAATCAATGTATCACTCAAATGAATGTTTTGTTATTTTATTATAAATGATGCTTTATATTGTTCTTACTAAATCTCCAGTGGTGTTTGCAGTTTGATTTTGTTCTGAACTCTGGTTTAAAACATCTCACATGTTGTCTGTGTTATTTCCTGATCTTACCATCTCTTAACTTGTTGCAGTTCATCCGAGCAAGATCGCTTCAAGGAGTTGGCTTCAGTATGTCCTTTGGTAAACTCCCTGGTTCGCTTTTTAGTAAATACATGCTGGTGGATGGAGACAAAGTTGCCTTTGGCTCTTACAGGTAAAAGTGTTTGTTTTATGTCACACAATAAAAAAAGTATAAGAAGTGCAGGCTAAAGAAAGGCAGTCAGATTTAGATTTCTTTATACGTTTTATTCATTGCATCCTCTATAAACCAAAAATTGACGATGAAACAAAATCATTTTGTTCAATGTATTTCAAATGTCTAAATACTTATCCTGAAATGTATTCCCAATACAAGTTAGGGCAATAAAATGTTTGTGAAGATTTTACAAATGGCAAACTCTATTTTAACAAATTCTTGTTACTTGGTGTAGAGTAATTCTTAATCTGGATGCAAAAGCAGCATTATTAAATTCCCATTTTTGTTTATTTTTTTTTATTTTTTTTAACCAATGACGTACGTTTCAAACCTCTCAAAATGTGCTTCAAAGAATCTCCACTGAGAACAGAAATCAAATTGGATCAGTCAAAGTAGTTTAGATTTTGAAGTCGAGGTAATAAAAGTACAGTCTTGATTCATTCCAGCTTTAGCATTGTTAATAGTTAACTAAAGCTGGTATACCTGCTATAATCATGCCTCGCTTGTTAATGTGTCCAAAACAAACAAATCATTTCAAGGTGACGGACGTTTCTTCTATGTTATTTATTAATGTCTTTTCATCAACGTCAATGAGCAATTGACTGTGTCAACAAAACAAGGCGAGGCAGATCGAAAAGTCTTTTATTGTTTCAAAAGGAGACCCAAAGGGTGCCAGCCTAAAGCAGCTTTTTTCAGACACAGAATTAATAACATTAGCTCACATTGCACCACCTAATTATTATTATTATTTTTTTTTAAACTATTTTGTAAGGTTTAATATGCCATGGTATCTCTTTACAACCTTCATGACTACCAATCTGCTCTCGCATTGTAGATTTTAGACGTTAGGAAAATAGTTGTTACTATTAAAACAACATCTTACTTGGTGCCAAAGTCACCAAACTTCAAAGTGTTTCTCACTTTGTTGCCTCTTGTTACTCTTGGGGTTTTAGGTAAAAGAAAGTCTTCTATCAGTTTAAAATGTTATGGTTCAATCCAAAATCCTCTACCTGTCAAAGTGTCCATGTCCAACACCAGGAAACCTCACTGTGTGCCACATGTGGTCACTGTAGATAAAAAGCTGCATATTGTTATACAATATAAAAAAAAACAATACCAATGCTTAGTCCCATTAAACTTAACATTACCTAGTTAAAGCAACAGAGATGATGAAGAGCATTGACGATTGTCTTTATTCTCATCTCGGTTCCAGTTTCTCTTGGTCTGCTTCCCGAATGGACCGAAACATGATCACTGTGATGACGGGGCAGGTGGTGGATGCCTTCGACAGAGACTTCCGTGAGCTGTACGCCATATCCGAGAAGTTGGACCTCTACAAGGAGTTCCACGTCAGTCCCCCTGCTGCTAACGTCACCGCCACTATTCGCTCCAAATTGGAGCCCAAACGCCCTCCGTTACCAGCGACCACATCCCGTTTCCAGGTCAGCCTTGGAGACTCTCGGAATGTTGAAATCCAGGTTCCTGCCCACAAATACTACAATCCCAAATACTCGCTGCTGTTCGGAGGTTCTGCACTTCCTGCAAGATCTCTGCATGACGAAAGACCAAAGCCGGGTCTCGCAGATCTTCATGAAGAGGAGGGAAGGCCTCGAGTGGCCAGCAGTCTTAAGCTAGATCCTCAGAGTCCGTTGTCCTCAGAGGCCCCAAGTGAGAACTTCAAGACGTCAAACAAAGTATCTCTGGGGAAAAAGAGAGGCTTTACTTGGAAGTTGCCGAGAAAAAAATCTCAGAGTAAGCTTTCTGTTAAAAATATAGGAAGTGCTTCACCGACAGAGACTCATCCCAATGAATTGGAAGACGGTGCCACGGTGGTTGTGGTAACCCCGACCAAAGGGAGTAGGAAGCTTTCTAAACTGGACCAAAGAACGCTGTCTCAGCAAACTGTCACCACGTCACATGACAAAGAAAGTAAGTGCCTAATGTAACAAAATCTTCTTCTGTCCCTTCACAAAACCCTTCGGTGAAGGGACAGGACCCTATACCTGTAGCCATAGAGTATGAATGTAAGAAGGTTTGGTTCAATTTTTAGCCTCCTTTCACAACCAAACATTGCCATTTTATACTACCATTCATTAATTTTAAACAAATTCCTGCTTTTTTTACTTAAAACATCATGTGAGTTCTTTTTTTTTTTTTTACTGATAAACGGTCATAAAATGCTAATATTATCCTCTGTACCTATTTATTTATTAAATATAATCAGTCAAACCTTTTATCAAACCAAAGTCACTCCCAAGTCTCCATATGCTGGTGCATATTTCATGAAGACATGCAACCAATTTTTTTCTTCTTTTTTTTTTATTTAAATATAGAAGATTGTTAAGTTATTGGTTGTCAATGCCGTTATGATCCTCCTAAAAGGTATGAACTGCCATGTTTTTGGCATAAAATCGTCGAAGATTTTACAACAGTATTTTGTACTTTCTGCTTGGTCGTTTCTTACCCAGGAAAAATCTGGTGTTTCACCAAAACATTGCAAACATACCAAAATGGCAACAGGCAGAATGATTTCACTGCTATGCAAATCAAAAACAGAATAGAAGTACGCAGAAAAGCACCACAAAAACGCATGTAAAACTGGAGTACTTCTCTCTCTGTTTGCATGAAAATAGTTCACTGGCTTTTATTGTTTGTTTTCATTTAATATTGAAGTGTTTATCTCACTGATGTTTTAAATGATCTTTTTTTCCTTCTTTCCACAGGTTTGAAGAGTCGTCGTCATGGAAAATCAGGATGTAAAACATCCTAAGCTGAACTTTTTTGACACTTTTAATAGTGTAAAGTTACATGATCTTAAAGCAGATGAGGAAATGACTTTAATGAAGATGGTGTGGCACACTGCAGCGTTATGCACGTTTGAATGAAGACCAGATGAATGTCCAGTCCTTCAGGTTTTTATCTACTGGTTTCACATCTGGAGCCTAATGTACCATGAGGCTGATCTGGCAGAATCTCTGGAATCACATATTTGTGTTGAGGCCTTTTTAACCCATCTTGTTATTGGACTGGGTTTGTTTTTTATTTTTATTTTTTCTTGCAAACATGGGTGAAGTTTTTAAAGTTGTTCAGGGAATGTATTTATGTGTCACACTTGTTTATCTAAATTGCAAAGTAAGAAAAACCACATTTATTCCTAGAGAAATATTGTTTGGTTTCAGATTTAAATTAGTTGCGATGAGTTGCATCTTAAAATGTTTTTTCAAACCTATTCAGCCACGCTGACTCTTCAAAATATATCGAGCATATGTTTCTATGATGAATCCTGGTTTGCAAAACAGTTTATACACTACTGATATTGCAGCCAACAGACTACAGATTAGATTTGTATTTATTGAATCCGGTCATTTTTACTTTTGTTTTTGCCCACATATATGATTATGTACTGAACGATGACTCCACCACACTTCTGCCCATGTGTGTTGCCTTTCTTTGCCGTTTGTAGATAGACGACGTTAAGAAAATAGAATTGGTATCTGCTCAACTGACACATTAACTTTCCTAACAATGGGAAATAATTTAAAGTAGAGGTGTTTAAAGAGACATAGACATGCTTTTTAATGCTGAAGATGAGCTACTCTTGAGTTACTACAAACAGTGTGTGAAGTTTAACGGTTAACTGCTCTTATTTATAATAGCAACCATTCAGAAGTCCAACTATAGCGTAAAGGATATGTTTCAAGATTAATTTGACATTTTTATCCAGAATCCTCTGTCTTCTTTTCAGCAACATGATCAGCCTCTGTGTTATTTGTCTTGACTCCGGATGGCGCTACATAAAAAAAAGTTCCCTTTTATTTGAAGTAGGCAGCCCTCATTTGCATGGTGTGTGTTTACAGTGTGTGAAAGTTCATGGTAGCATTCATGTTTTTTCTTTTTCTTTTTTTTATCAGAGAATTGCTTACCATCAGATTACTCTCATCTTGGTGACAGGAAGATGCGATACAGCAGCAGATGTCAGTTGATAGAAAAGCGTGTAAAGATATACACCAGCACAACAACATGGTTGGTTTTATTTCTGTGCACTTGAAATAAAACCACTCCATTAAGTTGTACTAAACTTAAAAATTATATACTGTGATTACCTTTAGCAGACTTTTAACTGTTTTTGCACCATTTCGCACAAGTAACTTTGAACCTTTTTGATTTTTGTGTTACATTTTGATTCACTCATAGTAGAAAACAAGAGATCCTCAAAGCCTTAACACTTAAATCAACGGACATTGTTACCCATTTAGTGGCATGTTGGGTTGTTGGATATAGACAAAGGTTTGATGTCTATCATTTATTGTTTTTGTGGGTTTCAATAAATCCGTTATCCACCGAGTCTATTTAATGCACTAATTAATTTAAATGTTTTGTTCTTTATCTTGTTTTACGTTTGAATTTTTCATGGATTCTTGACTTGAAAGTTTTCCATTTAATTCAGTTTATTTCTTTAGTGCCAATTCACAACAAAGGTCGTCACAAGGTAGTTTGCAAAAAAATCATTTCAATTCAGTCAGATTCCAATTGATCCCAGTTATCAAACAGTAAATTATGCTCAATTAATTATTCAAAGTTAGTTTAAAACATTTTTGGTGTCTTGTCATCTGCCTGCAAGAACTTAGCGCCCTTCATTGTGGCAGAAGATTCAAAAACCATCCAGTCAGACTCGTATGCTTGTTGAAACACAACTGCCCTGTTTAATAGTTTTGTGCTTCAGCTTTGACAAGTTATTTAACAGAAAAGAAACCATTAACACGCTGTTTTTGTTAACATTTCACCATGAACCACAGCAAAACCAAATGCATGACTTGCATTTCATAAACTGACCACGTCACGCTGCTAAACAGTCACCCAACACTCAAAGGGGAACCAGTGCTCTGATGGGAACTGCTCACCGAGCTGTGGATGAAGGCGGGGCAGGGGGGGCGGCAGGCTGTGGTGAAATACTGAAACAGGAAGTTTGAGGTGCAACAGGAAGAGACGTTCTCACAATAATTCACCGGCTAATTTTACTGACACACCAGCAGGCACGAGAATGTGTTATTTCCTGTGAAACATGCATGTTTATCATGCAACACTGCATGCAAGTTTTTCTTAAGCAGAAGCAGGACACCGATCAACTCAAACGCCACGGCTAGCTGCTTGATAAGTGGAAGATTACAGCAACCTAATTATATGAATGTTTTGTTGTAGGTAATGGTGTTTGCCATTGGAAGAATTTTTGTAAAGTGTTTGCAATGAAGTATTTAGTGTCGATAAATTCAGAAACATGACACAAGACCTTCAAAACACTGTTAGCATAGTATTAGCTGCCATGTTCTGTTCAAAACACACAAATTTGAGCTTCATAATTCATACATTACGCTTGTATGCTTTGAAAACCTCACAGTTTAACCACGGAGGTCAACAAGGTCATACACTCATGCGAAGAAACCATTTCGGCTCACATGAAAACGGCAAACAATGAGGAAGTTTAGATGGAATTAGAGAGCATTCAACTGAAAACGCAGCTGTCGACTGGCTATTCCTGAACTTTAAAAGAAAAGAGAAGAATTCAGTTTGGTTTCTATTACATGAATATTTTTAATTCGACAATGAATTCACCGGAACACCAAAAACACCCAAAAAACAATACTGTAGTTACAAAGTTAAAGTGTAGAAGGCATAATGTACATTTTGATAGGCAACACAATACAGCTTGGAATGAAACATTTGAGTGGTAACATCTATTGCACAACCTTTTGACGTTTTTTTTCTTTAACAATTACATACATTATAAAGTACAGACCAAAATAAGATCATTACTCAAACTCATTTCTGTGTAAACTGGCATATTTTACAGGTGAAACTCTTCAGTTGACTCTGTCAGACTAAAGATAAAGGCTGGGTATGGCTTTGAGTGTCAGAGCTGTATGAGAGCTGTGAGAAAGCAGACACGGAGATGTTTTTATTGTATTCATGATAAGATATGACATGTTCTATTCCTCTCTGGGTTGTGAAACTAAATCACGTAAAGACAATCCCACAATGGTAGCTCTCACAACTGCAAGTATCTGACTTCTGTAACAACAACAACAAAAAAGCTAAAGACATTTTTGTTTTGACTAAAAATCTTGTTGCAAAGTTCCAGAGGAGCCCTTGAGGGATTCCCTTTGGTCTGTCACACTAATACTGACTCGTTTGATTTCGTTTTCACCTTTTGGCAAAGTCTTTACTCGGTTTATGAAAAGAGAAGTTCCCAATGTCAGTGTGGTTTTGTTCATCTTCACGCGCCCCTTGTGTCCGCACGTGGCGACGAGGTAATTCCAGGCAGCCGTGAACGAAGGCCGATGCAAAACCGGCGCAGCGGCATCACCGTGGAAGTTCTGGAGACGCCTGCGGCGCTCAGTCCTGAGGAGTTTGGTTTATCACCTTCTTCTTCCTGACTGAAACCAGGTCGTAGAACGGATCCTTGGTGATACTCGCCCTGTTTCCAGTAAAGATGGTTGACGTTAGTTGTTTGTGGATTTACATTTGTTAGACCTTTCGTAGACTAAATCATCCACCATAACTTTAATGTCCTCAACAGAGACATGCTCAAAGAGAATTTCCAATTCCTCCTCAGAATATATTCTGAGTTGACTGATTAGGATTAGCTTGGGGTGAAGAACATCTCCACAGGTTCAAGTATGTGAAACTGCTTGGTGTGTTTGCTGTCTGACCTGATGGCTTCAATCCAGGAGTCTCTCTCTTCAGCGCTGGAGGCACAAATGGTGTAGGACTGATGTTTTCCCTCCACCACCCTGCCGTCCGTCTCCGTTTTACACGCTTTGATTTTCTGCCCATGACTGTTGGGGTTGTACAGCTCCAGACAGTACTACGTGACAATACGATTCGGACATTAGAGTTAATCCAATATAAACAATGAAATGTTGTTTTTTTAAACTAAAAAAATAACTCAAAGAAGTCCTCCTTTCAGTTTCAGACAGCTTTGAGTAGCTTTTTAAAACGAGGACGTGTTGAACATCTTTCTGAATCTTACCGGTTTGCGAGGGTACGGCACTTCCCTCACGCTCAGATTTTCTAGTGGAATGATACCTCTGGGTTCTTTATCCTGAAAAATAAAAATTTTTTGAAGAGACAGATTACATTAGGCTATATTTTATAAGAAGAAAAAGAAGAGAAAAATGTCATCTGAATAAACTGTAATATATAGTTAAAGGAAACACGCTGTGCTTTTAAGGTTGAAAAACACATCACATTTGAATATTTAAACTGTTTAGTTTGTACTTTTTTTATTTTAAGCTCTCAGGGTTTGTTCATTTAAAAGTTTTTCATAAATTAGGGTATGTCGTGTACGGTTGAATCCTTACTGTTGTATACTCGAAGTAGTAGAGGCAGTTGTCTGTCAGGATAAACCATCGCCTTTTCCACGTTTTAACACGACCTCCTGAAATACAAAGACGCAGCAGAAGTTAAACCTATTTTCATATTTGCTGTCGGTTATTATCGGACACTGGCTTGTTCAAAATCCCCTCGCTAAAAACAAAAACTCCTGAGGTTGTTTGCGCCAATTTTAAGCCTTGTGCAACCAGCCCTTTATGTTTCCAAGCAAACAGCCCAAGTTGAGTTATTCTCGAAAGACTTCCTCTGTACTTTCCTGCATTCATTCGGTACATGCTAGATTGGTTAGAGTTTTGTTAATTTAATAAACTAGCCGTGTTAATACAAAAACAATGTAAAACAGGGACTTGCCGAGTTTAAGGAGCCAGCCTTCTCTGTCAGGGTTGAAAAACGTGTGAGTCAGGTCATTTCCGTCATCCTCTGGGATTTTGAAAGGCTCGTTGCGTATGCTCTCGTAGAGTTTCTAAGAGCACAAGAGTTACACGCTTGAAATCAATAGTGGCACAATTGCTCCTGTGGGCTAACCCGTCATTAGCAAGGCTGGTTAGTATAATGAACTCAATGAAAATTAGCCAACGCCTTCAAAACTCACTGCCTCCAAAAAACTAAAGAGTAAGATTCAATCTAAATACATTAAATTCATTTTATGTCGAAAAGTTTCATGGCTGAAATGAGGTGAAGGGTCTTACGGTGAGAAGGTCGTTGGGCAGATCCTCGCCGTTGTTGATCCCTCTGTTCATGGAGATGAATCGCTCCAGGGTGGTTTTGTCCTTCACGTTGGGGTTGTGGAGGCTCGTGTTCAACATGATGATGGCAAACGACAGGATGTAGCATGTGTCTGGGTTTGAAGAGGCATGGGAAGCAAACGTTAAATTCAAAGGAAACCGATCAAGAAAATATTATCTTGCCCAGGTATTTATGTACATCAAACTTTTTAACATTCTGTCACATTTCAACTACCCAATATGTTTTAATGGGCTTGATTATAATATACCAAAACAAAGTAGTGCATAATGTTAAAGTATTGGGAAAATTATTGTTTTGGAGGCGTTAGCATTGTGAAAACCAGTCCCTTGTTCTACCCTGGGCTCTAGGCTTTAGAGAGAGACATTTTCCTTGCTGGAGGCACGGACTGTGTTGAAGTTTTACCCAATTGCAAACGTATGCCTGTGATGCATGCAACGCTCCAGTTTGACGCTATGATGCTTACCAGAAATTGTTTGTGCTGTAAACAGCCATCCTCCGATGCAAAGAGAGAAGTGCCGAACCAAAGGCTTTTAATGTTCAACATTCGGAAGCATTGCATTGCCAACACGAATCATTGCTAAAACTACAGGCAGACTGCAATTCTAAAACAATGACATCATCATTCTGTTCACTGATTGGCCTGGTAGAATATGAGGAATTCAAGTGAATGGGTGAAAGCCCTGAATGTCTGTGAAGCAACATTTTAGCCAGGCTGTGTATTTCTTTAAAAAACTTGTACAAGTCTTTGTGTACCTTTGTATTCCCTCCTCTCCTCTCTCTCTCTCTCTCTCTCTCCCTCTCTCTCTCTCTCTCTCTAAACTACAATAGGTTTGAAAAGCCAGTGCCACCACTTGTCTTCAGAAGTCATGTAATCAGTAAACAGAGTCCACTTGTGTGTACTTTAATCTGATGATAATTGTAGCTGTTCTGCAAACACTTGTGAGCAAACAGCATCATGAAGACCAGGAAACACATCAAACAGACTGAGGATGATGTGGGAAAATTCAAAGCATTGTCATAAAACAATATTTCACACTCTGAACAATCCTTCAGAGCACCGGCCAATCCATCATCCTTAATTACTCTGGGCATTAAACAGCGAAGCAGCCTAGAGGCCCATGGGAACTCTGGAGAAGCTTCATGGAAACACAGCGGGAGAATGTTTTTGAATATCTAATCTGAAAAAGTATGTTGAAAGGAAATCAGAAGAAATCAAATTCAAAGATGGCACAAAGGAGACAATGTAAACAAGTGGAATAATAATGCCCAGGAATACGAAATATAGCTTTAAGGATACGCCCAACATGCTGTGTCTGCTGGAAAAACCAACACCAAAGACATTTTCCTGAGCTGGAACAGGGAAGCTCTAGCATGGCCTTCCTACGTGATTGCACTCGATTGTAATCTCGCTTAACAGCTCCGTCTCATCCACTGACTTGTGTTCCTCAGGTAGAATATCAACCGCCACCAATCAGCGAACAGAAGGAGAAGTTGTGAACGTTGAAGTAGTTTTAGAATTGCAGGCTGCCTGTCGTTTGAGCAACGGCAACGGAGGAAGTGAATGAAGCCGTTCAGTCGGTGCTGGTCACGCTTCCTTGATTCAACATTAACAGCCATCTGGTTCGGTTTGGCATTTCTCTCCTCTTCGCAGTCGAAGATGGTTGTTTACAGCGCAGACAACTTCCGGTAAACTTCAAAACGCCGAACTGGCACATCGCATACGTCATTGCCAAACTTTAGCGATGGGGTAAAATGTAAAACTTCAACACAGTCCATGCCACCAGACCAGAACCTCTTTATTTGTAGATGGTTTTGTGATTGATGGGTACAAATTTCAGTAGCTATGAAAAGCTGGTAAAAGTACTTCAAGATGCCTGCGGTTTTAATTGCAGTGACAAATTGACTCACAGGGGCCAAATACATTTTACATTTGTAAAAAATAAAAAAAAAGTAAATTTCTTCATATTTCACGATTACGTGCTACTTCATGTTGGCCTACCACTTAAAATCTTGATCAAATGCACTACCGCTTTGTGGTTTTCAAGAGTCTAAATGTGAAAAGTTTTTTGTAAGGTTTTTTTTGTAGGTCCATATAAATATATAAATACCATTGAACAGAGACATGGGGAAAAAAAAGAAGTTAAGTCAGAAAGCGGTGAGGATCAAAGCCGTGGTGTCGTCATGTAAAAATATCCCCTCTTGCACTTGCACAAGCTTGACACACACACACACACACACACGTTTGTGTTGCTATCTTTGTGGGGACTTTCCATTGACTTCCATTCATTTCTACAGCCTAAACCTTACCTTTACCCTTTTCCTAACCCCACCCATCACATACCTATCCCTAACCCTAACCAAAACTCAATTCATACCATAGCCCTAAATCTGACCCCTGACCCCAAAAAAGGAACAATTGGTCCCCACAACGTAGTATGTGTCAGGAAAGGTATTACACAAGGTATTACAAACAAACGCACACACACACACACACACACACACACAGTTGCAATCTAGAGAGGAAGTAGGTTTGTTTTAAATAAGCTAACCTGTGGACTGGAAGACATGAGCGTTGCATTCACAGTAGCGTGTGGCGAAGGCCTCCATCATCCGGTCAATTTTCTGAGCTTCACCCGGCAGACGGAAACTCCACAGAAACTGTCTGTCACATAAACACCACAACACGGTGATGTTGAGCAGCTTGTCATCCTGAGATGTGAGTAGGTAGACCGTAGGCTGCTGGTGTGGCTGCTGCACATCCACCAGGTGCCTGCGTACGCTTCAACACGTCAGTTTGACCACTTTGATGATGAGGGCTAAGCATATTTCATGTCACTTTCTTTAAGGCGATGATTGTTGGCTGCTGTTGCAGAAGTTCAACAAAAATATTGAGCTATTTAGGATTAGTTATAGTCTAGACTTTTAAAAATATCTTTCTTATTATTAAACTCGCTTAGTTCTGTTCTGAAAATATATCTGCCTCCGTGCTTACAATGATGTAGTCAGGAAACAGTTGTTTTTTTTTTTGTTTTGCTTGAAAAGGTTACGAATGGTTCTTAATCGAGCTGTTTCATTAGCTCCAACCCCTAATTAGTATCCTGACCTGTCTGATATTTGCGTGAAACAATGACATCACATTTAGATCGTAAAGATTATTTCACTACATTCAGTCACAGAATAAAGAGATTAAATCTGAAACTGCAGCCTTTTCCCTTTTTAACTTTGCGTCTGGTAGCGTTCATTTTCAATGATCATATTCATTTTGCTGCGTTTGTGTCGTGTCTTAAAGCTACGGATGCAGCAAATCATTTTCTGTTGCGAAAACAATATAAAACTTTAGAACATATGTCAGAGAATCGTGTCAGTGTGTTTGAAAAAAAGTTTCATTTTGGTAAAATAAGTAAATAGGTCATTATGCCACACTTTGTAAAATGTCATTTACACCAAATCCATTAGCCTTGTTTGCTTGCCTGTAGTAAAACTCGTATGAACATGCTCTCTAACATTAACGAGTGATTCTGGTCAGCAGAAACAGCCATTAACCAGGTTATGTTAAAAATGTTAGTGACTGTGCTGTGTGTGGTGAAAGGTGTTGACTGGAGAAACCGTAGGTGACTTTCTACGTCGAGTGACATTTTAGAGGAAGCAGTAGTCCGCCTCTCACCTTTGGTTTGTGGTTAGTTTTAGTTAAGGCCTTGGTTATATCCAGCAAATCAAAAACTGCGTTATGAGTTATGATGCTGTGCAATTTTTCATTTGATTATGTATATTTCATCCTTGAATGTCTTATTGGTTTAATCTCTTTGATGCCCATTATTAACAGTTTTATGTGAATTTCTCCTTTTTCCCTAATAATCATTTTCATACAAACTTGTCCTGAGCTTCGGCTCTAGAACTTGTAAACTTTTAGTCGGGACTTTCAGCACTCGAGGAAAAGACAATAACCAGTTTTTATTTGTCTAAGTGTCCATGGACAGGGCTTTCCAATGTCCCTTTTTAAGTTGTTGGCATTGGAAATTTTCCAGTCGACTGTACATCAAAACAAACACTGAAATGCAAGTCTGTGTCTTTCATAAGTCTCAAAATTAACTAATTTTTGTATTTAAACATTTTGTGAATTAGACTAAATTTAAGGCAAGCGGTACAAACTGAGGCATACTTTGAATTTAAAAGGAAGGGTAAGATATAAAACAGCATCCCATCAATCTGCGACTCCGTACTCTAAAGTAAAACAGACTCTCTGTTTTGACTCCGTTTACGTTAATGCCGGTTGTACGTTTACTTAAATACAAAAATTTGATAAAAGCTACTGGAAAGATGGACAAATGGCCCGCTCACGTTCCAATTATTTTTATTATTGTTATTTTTGCTAACTGACACAAAGGTTAGACTGATCAGCCGCTGTGCTCTTCCACATTTGTTTCCACTTCAAAGCACAAAGTACCGGATTGAGTATTTGGACCCACACTCTTAAGTCACACGCGCTAATTTCTTTTAACTTATTAAAATAAACACAAAATCAAAATGTCTATGTCTATTTGATACGATGCTATGCCATTAAACATCGGTTGTTGGATGCATCTCAGCTGAAAAGCTCGAGTTACTGCTGAAATTTGTAACAAGTAATCTTTCACGTTAAATCAGCTAACATGTAGCATCTTTCTACAGCAGCTAAGGGAACTATTACCAATTTGAACTTTACAGAGCTTATTTAAAAAAATGTGAGCTAAACTTTCACATTGAACAATCAGTGTCATACCTTTAAGGTTCATATTATTTCCACACCCACCACCAACTGTTAAATATAAATAACGCGACTATAAACAATTTTTCCGTCATCGCTTTTCGGCGCCCACTCTAGCGCAGCGCCCCCATGTGTCGCACATAGTGCATACCCACGTTTAGTTTCACTGGCTACTGGCGAGCTTCCGGTGGATAAACTGGGACGTGAACATTTGCAGCATTTGCCACAAAGCTTGATCAACCCACAATGCTTAACACATCACATAAAGAAACTGAAGATAAAGGAGACTGACCTGAGCGCCAGGACCAGGTGGAGGTCAGCGAATTCATGCAGCTCCACAAAGGCTTTCAGGGTCTGAAGATGAAGCTCTTCCCTGCGTGACGGAGGAGAGTAAAACCCCTGAAGGTGTTTGTAACGAAACCAGCCAATTACAGCCCTCCTCTCTCTACGTAGCTTACATTATTCCTTATAGTTTGCCCTTTTTGGCCGCTTTTAAATAGAAAAATTTGTATTTTGTAGACAAAGTTCTGAAGATTTTTCTGAATTTTCTCCTTTTTATCATCCACCATTTTTTTCCCCCACTTCTCTGTTTTCTCCCGCCCCCTCCACGTATTCATCCCGTGACCCCTCTGAGTGTCACCTCTCTCCAAGGAACTCTCCGATGGCCGTCTTGTTGAGTCCCTCCTCCTTGTAAAGAAACTCTGCAATAGATTTTGCGCTTCCATCCAGCAGCTTGTTCTCCACCAGGAAATTGATGCCCTGCAGGAAATAGGGGACAGTGTACGTGAGGTGAGTTTTGGAAAATTTAAAGAAAAAAAAAATTCTCATTTTAGCCTATTAGTCATAACAGCTACGGCTTCCTTCATGAAATATATATTATAAATAACACCCTAAACAAAAAAGCTTTTTCAAGCAATTTCTGTGGCTCGCAGTCAGCAGAAATCATTTCCATTATTAGGTTTTGTTGAAGCAGATGCAGTTTTCCAAACCTTACCCTCCATGCAGCATTTTGGTTTCTCAATGATCTCATCTGTAGCTGGTAAACGAGGGCTTACAGCTTCCGTAATTCCAATTCCTTAAACTAATCTCTCTTCCTCTTTCTGCTCCATCGCTGGGCTTTGAGAAGAAAGCCTGATTAAAAACGTACCACTGCGATACACATTTCTGGAATCTGCAATACGTGGATGTCGTGTTTTTGTGATCTAATGTGGTTTCATTACCTGGTAGGTATCGCTGGTTTTCCTTTCTGCTTTAGCTATATTATACTTAAGGAAGCAAAAAGGAGCCATTGAATCAACTGGATCGATCTCAAATTCAACCTAACCCACCCGAACAAAAGTTGCCATCTCAGTTTCTCCATTTTTGATCCTACTACAGTGACATGCTTGACCTTCCAGCGAAACCACAGAAACTTCGCAGTGGCTTTCTGTCAGCAACACAGAGGAGCGAAGCGGAAATGACACAACTGCTGAGTGTGTTCGGCTAAAACACACTTGAGACGGCTAAAACGCAGGGAGGCCTCAAAAAAAAAAAGACAAAGTAAGAGGCAAACTTGTTCATTTTTCATTGATAACTGTGCCCTCGAAACCACAGGTTGAGAAAAAACACGCTTACCTTTTTTGGGTCCATGTTGAATTTCTTCTTCCCGTTTAAAAACCGCTGGTTCTTCTCAATGGTTTTGCTGTAATTCAGAAAATATAATGGAGAACTTTATGTTTTATATACTCTGTCAGAGTGAAAGCTAAATCTGTTGTCAGGTTTGTTCAAATCTTAAACAAAATTGAGACAATTTTTACCCTAAAAACCTACTCAATTCAACTCAGTTTGCTTATATAGTGCCAATTTCCAACAAATGTCATTTCTTTACAAAAAAAAGTAATTTCAATTCAACTGCACATGCATTCCAATTCATCCTAGTCAACAAACGGTGCACTAAGCTCCATTTTTTTATTCAAATTAGCTTAAAAAGTTTCTGTCAGGAAACGTCGCAGATTGCATTGAGTCACCGCCTTGAGTTATTCACTTGTAGCAACAATAGACAATCGCTCGCCTTGTGTTGTTGTCTTTGCATCAATCCGTCACACCAAGCATGCATGTAGCGGCAGTGGAGAGAAAAAAAACTCCCCCTTCAACAGGTAGAAACCTCCAGCAGAACCAGAACCAGAACCAGAACCCGGCTCGGTACCAACAGCCATCTGTCACATCTGACTAGCTGCACCCTGAAGTGACTGGAGGCATTTGCAGTTCATCGCAGAGCATTTTCAAATAATTCAAAGTTTGGGACTTCCCCTGCTCTATCACGACGTCGCATACAACAAGGCCCGATATTATTTCACTATGAATCTGGATCTAAAGTTATTTTCATTCAAACAAAAATGTTATTTGTTTTTGTAAATGCCAAAGGAATCTCCTAAAAGATAGTAAACCAGGTTTACTAAAGACTTGTTTACTTGTTGCTGAATGCTCCTTTAAGTCCTTAAAGGAGCATTCCTTTGTAGTCACTGGAAGAGTCTTTGTTGGTTCTACAGTAATCAAAGACCACGTATATTTGCTAAAAGTCTTTTTGCATCTTTCTGTTAAGCGATTGAGAATTTGTTCTTGGTGTTTAGAGGTTTAGAGGTTGGAAAGGTTCCTCTCCAACGTTGCAATCTCTGTCTTCCTCCACAGCTTCAAGACAAACTATGTCTCTGTTCTGTGGTTCTCAAACTCTAGTTCAAAAACCACAGAAGGCACCTGGACTACCTTCAATGGTACTAGTAACTGAAGTACTTTCAGAGATACTTGAGTTAGTTTTACTAACTGAAGTGCTATTTGACCAGGCTAACTATGATTAGCTTAAACAATTAGATTTACTAACTGAAGTGATTTCTAACCAGGCTGACTGCAATAGCAAGGGGATCTATAAACATTGTAATTTTTTGGCAACGTGTTTGTGAA
Source organism: Poecilia formosa (assembly GCF_000485575.1). Classification (NCBI taxonomy): domain Eukaryota; kingdom Metazoa; phylum Chordata; class Actinopteri; order Cyprinodontiformes; family Poeciliidae; genus Poecilia; species Poecilia formosa. The sequence goes on from NW_006799971.1 coordinate 3,513,217, forward strand.
AGGAATGTGTAAAAATTTGGACGAGTGCAAATAAATCACTGATTTTATAGACGGCCATATTGAACTGTAGGTCAAGGTTGGTAGCAATACATCAATACATCAATACATCAATCCCCTTTTTTTAAACTTTAAATTCTAAATTTGGGTCCATTCTGTTCACTCTTCCAGTTTCACACTTGAGTTTTTTGAACTTGTGTAAAAATAACCAAACATGTACTGAGAATGAGAATCATTTTTAATCGAGTAGCACGACTGAAAAAAGTCCAGATCCAAACAGAACTTTTTCAAATTACCGTCTACGTTGTGGTGCTTTTTACCGCTACAACAATGAATGCTTATTTAAAAAAAACCTGCCATAGTTATTTTTTTTAAAATTCTCTACTTAATGGAAATTTATGCCATTTTACAACTTTTATGCCACGTTTTACACTTGAAGTCTTTGTTGTCTAGTCAAGTTTGTGTAGAACATTTCAGCAACAAGGCGATTCAAAGTGCTCTACGTGACATGTAGTCCAAACACAGCTCTCTCCGTCATATTTCATAACCGCCAAAATAATTAGCATCATGTCTCAGTTTGTGCTAATTTGATATTCTTAACCAAATAACCAAAAGAAGCCATCGTTTCTGATCAGTCAGCTGACCAGTAAGAACCAATCAGGGTTGGTTTGTTGAAGACAAGAAAATAGTAAAAACAAAACTTTGCAGAGAAGAGGGTTCATCACTGCACTGCTAAAACAGCATGTTGAAGGCGACTTACACAATACTAAGTTCAATTCTGTTCAGCTTTGTGCAGAAAGTTGACTTTTTAGATTGTTAGGACGTTTTCTCAAAAATTATTACTGAAATAAGCTTTGTTTTGCCAGATGATTAAGACTAATTAACTAATAAAACAAAAAAAAAGTGGGGGGGGGGCGATAAAAAAAACAACATGTTTTCAAAAAGCCACAGACTTTCAGAAAACCTGCCAGATAAATGGAATGTCTGGCAGATATTTAAGACATCAAATACTCTGAAAGAAAGTGTGGTATGTAAAAGAGGCAAAGGGTTTTTCCCAGACTAGCACTTACTTTTCCTCTGTAGACTCAAAGCTGAGTATTTCTGCCATGACATTGTCTATCTCCAGCTTCAGCTTCTGCAGCAAGAACAAAGAGGTATCAAACGTAGGTCGCATGAAAAGCGAATCGCTTTGGCCTCTGAGGAATGTGACGTCTGATGAAATGTTACCTGGATGTCGTCCAGAAGGTCCTTTTTATACATCTTGATGCTTTCAATCTCCAGCCTCTCATCAGCTGTGAAGTCTGAAGAAACTGAGCAAAATATTAGAACAACAACAAACAAAAAAAAGTCAGTCTGAGTCATGGTTCTTCAACAATTTCCATCATGTCTGCAAATTCTGCCAAAAGAATTTTGGCAGAATATCTAAACCAGAGATTGTCATTTTTACAAAGTATTTTTGCTCTAAATTCTAGTGCAAAATATCCCAGTTCACTTGTAATAAGACAAACGTTACTTCCTGGTAACTTTTCACCAAGATACATGAGCTTCCTTTATGTCAATAATTATTCAATATTGATGAAAAACTGTTAGTTTTTTAGATTGATTATAACCAGAACCTTTTCATCGACATTAAGGAGTTATTGACTTAAAACAAGCTCCTATATCTTGCTGAAATGTTACTTGTAAGTTAGTTTAGTCTTATTTCATGCGCACTGAGATATTTTCACGAGAAACTCGACCAAAAGTACTTGGTAAAATTCAGTTTTTATGCAGTGAAGCTCTCTGTTCTTTTCAATTCACAACAAACGCTAACTCAGTACTTCGTTAAAAAAGAAAAAAAGAAAAGCAATTTCAATTCAACCACACACACATTCCCATTGATCCAAGTTATCCAACAAAGCGTTAAGCGCACGCAGCGGCGGTGGAGAGGAAAAACTCCCCTTTAACAATAATTAATGTTTTAGGAAGCAGAATTTCCCTAGTATGCTGTTTCTTTGTAAATATATTTTTAATGCATCTCCTTCCAGACTGAAAACATGTTCTAAAAGAAGACATCTGAACTCTGTGGTGTTATTATTATTGTGAAACCTTCACACCTGTTAAGACCGATGTCAAGCTCTAAAACCAGATGAGAAAAGTTTGCGCTTCCTGTGGGCTGAGTTTTCCTATAAATTACCTTTCCAGTTAACATGAAACACAAAGAAATGTCATTCTCAAAGGACTTTTGTTTTTTGAAGCTCGTTGGTGAGCTGAAGCAGCACTGAATCACTCGCGTGACCTTCCTCTGTTTACACATGTGATGGATGAAATGCTTCCCCTCCGACTTTGTCACATTCCCACATTGCAAAACGTCTCTTCTCTCAACATGCACAGGCTTTTTGTTCGTCGTGTGTCGCCTGCCCTGACTGTCCATCGGCGCTCTTTATCAATCGGATGTTGAATTTCTTCCTAATGTTCTTGGAAACACATTGTTATCTTAAATTGTTGACCAATTACCTAATATGTCGGACATCGAAGCCATATTTTGCTATTTGGTTAATTAAAAGTTAAGCGGAAGGAAAAAATGTGTAAAAATCTGCTCAAGGGACAGAGATCAAAGGTCTACATGTGTCACAGAAACGCTTTGCAGTTAACTGTCTTCTGGTTACTCAGTTTGATTTGAATGAGAGTTAACTTCCCCACAGCTCTTTTTTTTTTTTGCACTGTTGTAATATCTGCTTAATCATATGTGACCATTGAAACGTTCATGTGCAGCGGCCATTTCCAGTGAAAACTGATTAGCATAAAAGAACAGAAGTCACGTATTTCAATTTCTTATCAGCCAGGAGGGAAAAAACGGCATTAAAAGCATCTTTATATCGTATGTATATGCACATATAAATATACATATGGATATGTATGTATGTATGTGTGTGCGTAGTTGCACAAATGGCAGCTTTCAGCCCTTCCTTAGTGATATGTGACTTGTTTGCTGTTAATGATCTGACCACAAGACTTCCACTTCTCCACCCTTCCTTTGCTCATCTTGAGAAGCAAAAGCTTAAAGGCACAACCCGTCACAAATACACTCAGTCTGGGTTTCTGGTGATAAACAAAGGAAGCTGCAAATTTACAGTAACCCTGTTTGAAACTAATAACTACACCATTTAGCTTTCTAAAGCTTAGATAACTTCTGTTTTTTTTTTTTGTTTTTTTGTATTATTACTTCTGATGCGCAGTCCTATGAGTGACTATGAGTGTCTCTTCTGCATTTTCAGCTGAGAAGGGCCTTTTTTTTCTAAGGCTGGTTGCTAACAGCAACAAGTGCTTACCACTGTGCACCAGTGACATCAAATGTTACCCAAAAGCTGTTTTTTTTTTTCAGTCTAACATACCAGGTCAGACTGTGAACTATATTCTAAGTACATTCATAACACAAAAACCCAGAAAGTGGAGAGCAAATAAATAAAAAATATAGTTTAAGACAATTAATGTTTTAGTAATTTGAGTGATGACTCCTGGTGTCCAAGATCTGAGACTGTGTCACATTGTCATCACTATGTTCAGTATATTAAGAAATATTTAAGAAAAACACACAAAGATTTTCAGATGAACCCACAAAATAAAAACAAGATCTAATAGTACTTCCTCCGTCATTCTACAATGCCGTTAGTTTTTGTTGTTATTGTTTTACAGTTTATATATATATATATATATATTGCATAAAAAGGCAGTTTAAATAAAGGCAACCATTTATGTCCATATCTTAATATGTAAAGTTATCTGATAAAATTTTCAACATACAGCGACAAAAACACCAAAGTGTCTCTTACCCATTTGGCAATCGGTCATTTATGGCCCCAAAAGTAATAAAAGAAATGTTGGCGTCTCTAGAGAGAAAAGCACAGAGAAGTGTTGGGCAGCTGCAGCAGAGTGCTGACTTTAAACCACACCTCTTCCTCATCCATCACACTTCTACAGGACCAACACATGAGCAACTTTTCAAAATAAAGCCTTTTAAAGCACCTTATTCTTTCAACGTCTGCAGACATGAAGGGTTATTTGGTATTAAATTAACATTTAATTTACTGCTAAATAGGAGGTGGATGGCTTGTTTCTATTTCAACTATGAACACATGTGTTTCTAATGAAGGTTTAGTCCAAGTTAGCATATTTGCATCAGATTTAAGATGTTTTTATCAACCAGAAGGGCCAACACGATCATCCGATAAATCTGCACATTGAAATATTATTAATTGTGTACGTGCTGCTGCATTTCAGACTTCTTGAGATTAAGGTGCAGTTGCATCCGAATTTATTTTTACAAAATGAGGGGGGCAAAGTTCTAGCTAAAAAGGGAAAGGAGAACAAGGTCTGTGAGCGGAGCACAGCAACTGTGTTAGAGGTTGAAATGGGGCAGTTAAGGTGGTGCTAAAGCGCCATCTTATGGTCAAAGAGCAAAATCACAGGTACTGCTGCTGGGTGTTCTCTGAAACCAAACCAGATAAAAACAAGCAGAACAGAAGAAGTACATATGAAATGTAATTTACACGCTTTGCTCATGTTGTGTGAAACAAACATGTAAATTTGAAACAAAAGTAAAATCTATACTTGTGTAAGTTTACACCTCCAAAACAAGATATGGGAGCCTGTTTGAAGTCAATAATTCTTGAATATTGATTTTAAAAATAGCTTTTTTTCACTTATAACAAGATATTTCTCCCATGTTATAAGTAAAATATTCTGCCAGTGGAACTATTACTTTATCATCAACATTAAGGAATTATTCACTGTCACCAATGATGACCTCACGTCACCCAAAATGTGTTTTTTTCCCCCATCTAATATACCACATCAGACTGTGAAATTAATTTGATCTACGTCTACATTACAAAAACGTAGAAAGTGGAGAGAAAACAAATTACATAGTTTATGACTATCTTGCTGAAAAGTTACTCGTACATTAATGAAGTTAACTTTTCTCTTATTTGAAGTGTACTAAGATATTTGCACTAGAAACTAGATTTAATAAAATACTCGGTAAGATTTGGTGATTTTGCAGAGTAGAGTTATTGCTATTCTTAGACCTGAAGCAGGATTAATCAGCTATAAAACACCGATGTTAAGACGAATGTTGTGATTTGTAAAACCTCATTATAGATCCATTATATTAGCAAACGTTAGCATGTGAAAGCCCTGGTTCTGGTCTTTCCCTGTTGTGTCTGTGTGGATGTTTGATTCTTCGCTCTTTGTGACTGTTTACCATCGACTGAACACTTTCTCAATTTTATTGTTTTCTGAACTAGCCAACATTACCCTATTTATAGTGTGTGTTTGTCATTGATGACTATTGTGTGGAACAATATGTCTTATTTGTCATCAATCTAAAATTAGGTAGTTTTACAATTTGCTGAACTAGCTGCCATTACTGTATGAATTGCGCTGGCATTTCTGTGTGTGTTAGCTCTCGCTGTTTGCATGCATGTTGCTAAGCAGGTTTGTTTATAATTCAAGCATATATTTTTTTTACCTTTAAATTTTCTCATCTACTTCAAGAAGAGTGTAGGATCTGTCGCTCATGAATCTAAAGGTGAAAGTTCTTTACCCCTTCCTATTTACGCCTCTGTCCAAAGTCTGAAGCCAATTGGCGATACAGATATATATGAGGTGGCCAGCGCTCAGCTAGTGTATTTATAACTGTAATTAGGCCTGCAAGGCCTTTTCTGTAAGGTAAATACCTGAATCGTCATTTACAAGATGTGTCGTTGGGTCTGTTATATCTGTTTTGGAAGTATTTTGCAGTTTTGCAATGACACTTGTAATTTTAATGTTTATATTTATGCTGTACAGGACTTTGGTCCCTTGTGGTAATGTAAAATATTGGATTGGATTGGATTGGATTGGATTGGATTGGATTGGATTGGATTGGATTGGATTGGATTGGATTGGACTGATGGTAGCACTGAGAAAGGCATATCGGGCCCTTGTCCGCAGTGACACAGGCGCTACCATGTCTTTAATGGTGAAAAAAAAGCTGTGCCAAAAGCCAAAGTTTACAATTATCAAATCTGTCTGTGTACCACCCCTCTGCTAGGGTAATGAGAGATGAATTTCTGACAAAGGAAAGTGATTACCGGTACAAGTGTTTGAAATTTACTTTGTGCGTTAAATCTATTGAACCGGCCGTAGTGGTATGATGAAGAACTCTGTGATCCAGAGGAAAATTTGGAATAGAACCACTGGTCCCCATCGAAACCAGTCAGTTCTGGTGCTTTGGGCATCAAAATGGTCTCAAGATAAGTAGAAGATAATAACAAATCTTCCACTTGTATATTTATGCAAGTGGCAAGCAAGACTGTGTTACTGTCAATTTCTAATGCATTTTTCCCCCCAAACTCACCATATTTAAGTCCAGACTTTTGTATTTCAAGAGGAATGAAAGACAGAATAGTGTTTGGTTCAGTGTAGCTGCTGGTGTGCATGCAAGACAAAGGAGGAAGTTTCAAATTGAGCTGTTATAATCAACGGACATTCTTCCTCTTTTTTTGTTGTTTGAATTGTCATTGTCTTTATCAGTCTCATCAGAAACAATTGTTAAAACATTTCCGTGAGAAAACTCTTCAAATTTATGCCGCTCTGAAGAAGAAGGGAAAAAAAATGACAGAAAGAAAAGCAAACAGGAAGAGAAGATGTGTGCAACGAGTAAGGAGGAGGGTGAGCATGAAAGAAGAAGAAGAAGAAAAAGAAGAAGAAGAAGAAGTAGCAAAGGGTGCATGAGGGGAGAGGCGGAGAGGGAGGGAGGAAGAGAGAGAGAGCGAGAGAGGGAGGTGTGCAACAATTTCCTGTAGTTGCATGCTGATCTGAGTCTTTCAACCTCTCCTCTCTGAGTTTGTTTGTCGCAGAGCGGAGCAGAGACGAAGCTGAGCGGAACAGGATGCAGGCCATCAAATGTGTGGTCGTTGGAGACGGGTACGCCATTATTTCTTCTTCACTTTTCTTGCCTTAGCTTCTGCTGCCTTCTGGGGTTGTTTCAGCCAAAGTTCAGATCAGTTGATGAAGTTGATGGTGGTGATGAGGATGATGATGCCAGACCCTGAGCTTAGGTGTCAGGATTCCAGCAGAGAAACGAGGCTGAATCAGAGTTTCACCAACTTCCGCAGTGATGTGTCGGTAACTCGAATGAAGAATGTCCCGCGTTAAACCCGTAGCCTTCTCTCTCTGTGTTTTTCTTTTTTCTTTTTTTTTAATGGTACTGATTTTGCTGTGAGGGCACTGAATGAGCTGTGCAGGTCTCAACATGCAGGAAAATGCGTCAAAGGAGCAAAGTAAAAGTACAACTCCCCTTTTTAGAGAAGGGATTCAAACAGCTGTTTATTAAAGGAGAAAATAAGAAAAAAAACTGAATTTGGTGAATTTATTTGCTTGAAACCCTTTTTGTATGGAAAATTTTAAACCACCCACATAAA
>NW_006799972.1:0-11744 GCF_000485575.1 Poecilia formosa
TTTGAATAACATAACACGTACAGTTAGAACCAGATATTTACATAAAACAGATAAAAAGACAACTTTTTTGTTGTTTCCATGGGCTACAAAAATAAGACAGAAAACAACAGTGGCCCCAACAGGACCACTGTGTGGGCTACTGTTGGCTCTACTGGCACTGCTGCAGCAGTCGCCCTGGCAGCAGAGAGTCTTTGCTCCATTGAACTGATTCACCTGTGAAAATGTCAAGCTAGTGAGTTTGTTTTGTGTGAAACTGAGTTTCAACTCAGATGTAAATCTGCCAGGAGTTACTCTCATTCTGACTTTCAGTTTGTGATGAAGATGATCAAAAATAAACAACCATTTATCAGAAAACATTTATATTTATTGTGACTTTACTGTACAGGCAAGTAAATAATGTCAGGGTTTAAAACAACTATTCTTCCACCACTTCACTACAATCTGGGTGCATTTATATTAATATTTAACCCTCAAATTGGCCAAAATAACACAGGTCACAGATTATGATGGGCATCACAATCTGTGACCTGCGTGATCCTGGCTATTTGAGGGTGAAATTTTATTTTAAGTGTGATATGACTGCAATGAAGAGGTGGCAGAAACATTAAAACCATGTTAAAAACCACCAGAGCATTTAGAATCATTTGTTACTCACTTCATGATTTATTAAACGGCCACAGTTGGTTTACATATTTTAACAACACATAGGCATTCAGGATGATGGTCTTTCAAACAGTTTTCAGAGTCAAATACAAAGTAATACATTATATTTTCTCCATCAGTGTGATGGTGATAAAGGAGCAGTGAAGTTTACAACCCCATATGTATAAGCATTTATGCAATTTATGTAAATACTCTTCTTCTCACTGAATTGCAGTTACAGAAAATGATGGGTCACAGATTTTGCTGCCCTACTCAGCACAGATAAAAGCCGTTTGTTTGATTCCTGACATTTTCTATCTCCAGGTTGCAGGTGTGTACAGACAAAAGATAAAGGATGATATAAATTGAAGACTTTAAAAAAAATAAAGAAACCAAAATAATCTCTGTAAAAATGATTTTTGCTGCTTGCTTTTACGGTTTTTGTCCTATATGTAAAAATCAGCAAAATTTTTAATTTTAGCAAATTTTTTAGGGTAAGGGTAAGTACCTGCTGGCAATATTACAGTACTTTCTATGAATTTTACAACTTCTAATATTTCCACAGTGAATAGATGTGCAGCAAAGCTAATGATGTTTGAGGGCTGCACCGGGGAATTTCAGATTGTCCGACACATGCTTCAAATAACTCCAGGCCGCTTCTTTGTTGCAATCATCAATTTATTCCACTTTGATTTTCTTACTTCAGATCTTCCACAGAGAGACACCAACTGACCAGGACAAACCATCCAATAGTACCAACATAAATGGCATTAAACACAGTCAACACAAATTATGACCACCCCGGCGCACCCGCTTCTTCAAACATACAAAGCCAGCATGCCAGTATGGCTCCCATTCATACCTTTAGTGACAGCCACGCCCACCTCGACACACCCACCACCCTCGACACACCCACCACCCAAGTGTCAAAGCTGTGTGCTCCTGTCACCTCAATAATCATTCAATTCATCCATGTGGCTCTTACAGTGAATTTTTGTGGTTTTAACATTTCATAAATTTAACACTGATCATCCATCCATCCATTTTCTGACACCCTTGTCCCTAGTGGGGTCGGGAGGGGTGCTGGTGCCTCTCCAACTAACGTTCCAGGCAAGAGACAGGGTCACCCTGGACAGGTCGCCAGTCTGTCGCAGGGCAACACAGAGACAGACAGGACACAACCATGCACACACATATTCACACCTAGGGAGAATTTAGAGAGGCCAGTTAACCTGACGGTCATGTTTTTGGACTGTGGGAGGAAGCCGGAGTACCCGGAGAAAATCCACCATGCACACAGAGAACATGCAAACTAACACTGATCATAACATTTAATTATCATAACTCAATAAATATAAATTTCCTGAGTTAATTCAGGCTTGAGTTAGAGCCTGAGTCCATTAGAAAACTTGTTATACTGGTGACTTTCAAGGTGTGAGATTTGTTCCACTATAGTCCAGGAAAAATTATCATAACTCAAGAAATATACATTTCTTGAGTTATGATAATTAAATGTCTTTTTTATAGTAATTTAATGCTTTGGATTCTGTAACTGTTAGCATTTTACAATTTATCGTAAATATTACAGATTTTTTTTACAGTGTAGGAAGGCAGTGGCTAGGCTACTAAAATTTACATGGTAATTGATTTAATCATGTTTTTGAAATTACTGATGAGGTGATGGACTGAGCAGATGAAAAGAAAAGCGTCTTCCAGTTTACACCAGGGTTCATTACAGTCCATTTTATGCTTTATGTTTTAATGTTAAAGACTGATGATTACCGCTCACAGATTTTAAAATTAACATTATTCATTGTTGTAGTTTCATCCTTACAGAATAATACATCTAATGTCCAATGAAACCAGTTTCCTGCACTTTGCTGCAGTTAGAGAGTAAAACAGAGGTGTGACCCATGTGCCATTTCAAGACATTTGAGAGATTTAAGCACAAATACTCTGTTTGATCCGTAAAACAACAAGAAGATCAGAATTTACAGGAAAAACAGTTTTAAATTTTTATTAGCACAGTTTCATGATTACATCTTGTCATGTTGTCTGGTTGTTTATCTTTGCAGATTTAGTTTGAACCTTGATTAATTCAAATGCTATAGAAACAGCAAGTTATTCATAAAAACATTATTACATGTTAAGCAACATGAATATCTTGTTTTGTTTAAAAAGAGATCAAACAGAAAATAACAGTTTTTACATATTTCCACCTAAACTCCTTCACAAATCAGATTAATGTTTTGCATCATCAGAAACTCCTCTGATTCTGTGTATAAGTGTAACATAGTATCCTGGCTGCTTCGCCTCAGCAAAGTTTATTAAAATTGTAACTTCCTTGTCTACAACATTGCACAAGCAACATGATGGGTAAAAATCCTCAACACAGTCTTGAAAAGATCTTGTTTTGGGGACTAAACAGAAGTGTCTATTTCTGCTGTGTGTGTCTTCGTCAGTGTTTTTTGTGGTTTATGTAAAAATAATAAAAAGACTGATCAAAAAATAAAAGGAAGTGTCTGGAAGCAATAAGAATAATTTTTTTTTCATTTTGATCCAGCACATGCAAAACTCATTTCAACAGTTTGGTTTTTTGCTTCTTAAATTTGCATAAAAAATTCCACCATAAGGAAAACCATTTGAGGAAATGGTTTTCAATTTTGAATAACAACACGTACAGTTAGAACCAGATATTTACACAAAACAAATAAAAAGATGACTTTTTTATCATCACATCTAAAGTTATTTATATTTGCTAAATGCCAGAAAACTTGGCAAAAACAGTTTTTAGAAATTGTTCTGTAACTTTCCTCCTACTCAAAAGTTTACATACATTTGGTCAGTATCACAGATAACTTTCTCTTACTTGGGTCAAACATTTCCTTCCACAAACTTCAGGTTGATTGACTGACGATACATTTGAGTTAATTGGAGCCGCACCTGTGAATTTATTTAAAGGCGACATCTAAAACACAAAGTTTTCTTGTTTGACGCAATGAGAAGCTCAGAAGAAATCAGTCAAAGTATCAGGAAGAGAAATGTGCAGCTGCATAAGTCTGGTTCATCCTTGGGAACAACTAACTGCTACTTGAAAGAGCCGCGTTCGTCTGTTCAAACAATTATGCAGGTATAGATATGATGGGAGCGTTGAACCATCATAATGTTCAAGAAGAAAACTGAAGACTCTCATTCTAACCTGGCCGTCTTTGGAAAGCTGGAAAGGTCATTAGAAAGTTAATGTCACCTGTGTACAAATGCCTCAGTGCCTTATGTCTAACAAGAAAAGTCACTTTAATTTGTAATCAATAGTAACCTTGCTGGCCAAAGCCTAAATTAATTTAAAACTATGGAAGAGGTAAGTTAAGGTAATTTTATTTATAAAACACATTTTCAGCAACAAGGCAGTTCAAAGTGTTTTACATGAATAAAAAGGAAATACAAACAAAATAACAAACCAAATTAAAGAGAAAAAGAAGAAAGAGAATCTAATAAAGTTGATCCAAAGTATACAAACTAGATACTCCAGTTCAGGCTAAATAAGTATAAGTAAGTATTCTCTGGTCTAATTCTTTTCAGGTTCATGTTGTTTTTCAAAAGCATAAATGATTTATTACAATGTTCTGTATGTATCCATCATCCTCACCATGTTGTCTGGTGACAACTACTAAAACTTTGCAGATCTAGTAGTTTGAAATTTGAATTATTTAAAAGCCATAGAAACAGCAAGTTATTTATAAGGAAATCTTCGTTCATGTTAAACAACATGAATATCTTGTTGATGTTTTGCTTAATAAAACAGATCAAACATAAAATGTATTTCTGATATGGGCTGGACCGTCGCTGTGATGTGGGAATGTCAAGATGAAGCTTGTAAATTTGATGAAAGACAAACCAAAAGGCCTAGCAGTGATTCTCTGAATTTGGTGCCTAATGGGGTCTCAGGTTACTAAAAAATAAACCACAAAAAATTGTGTTTTTGAACACTGCATCTATTGAAGGACTCTTTGAACCTTCAAGAAAATGTATCTCCCCACACATGTTATGTTTTTGAATCATTCTTTAAACTTTGCACATAGTCCCTCAAATAGTCTAATATTTGCTGTTATTATATAAAAAAAATCATAACAATGTATCACGTTACAGGGTTGAACCCATTGTAACAGTTGAACAGACTGTAATGGGGTTGAACCCACTGGCTGGCTTAACAACAGTCCAACGTTCAACCCCGTAACAAAACCATTGTTTTTCTAACGGGGTTGATTGTTACGGGGTTGAAGATTTTCACTAACAGTTGCCATAAGTCCACATCAGCGAGGGTATGGAGCAACATATTAATATTGTTTTCAATATTAATTTCTTGAAAATAAGAAATTAATTTGTGTTTTATAGGCTAAGCCAAGGCTTTAAGCCCCTGAGGTGGTACACCGGGGTAAAGTTTCAAAGACCATTCTTTACTTTTTCCCAAACAACAATAAATACCATTTATGTCCGTAACAGGGTTGAAAGTTTGAGCTTGATGATGATGATATTTGGGTAAAAATGATCAAACAGAGGTAAGGAACTTTCCTAACACTTAAATCTCTTTACAGTATGAGCAGAAATAGACTTCAGTGATGTCACTTCCAGGGTGCTGAGGAAACTGGACTGAACCATTATTTATGAAAAGGAGGAATTAGTATGCTGTTACGGGGTTGAACAAAACTTGAAGTACAGGATTAGAAAGTGCTATTTTATAAATAACTCATGTATTTTTCTCACATTTCTTTTTTTTAGGTTAAAGTATACCTAAAAATGTTTAAAATTGTACAAATAACTTGCAGTTACTGGCTATTTTTATTTGTTTTATATTCAGTGAAAAGTTAACATTGGTCAGTGGGGACATGTTCATTTGGCTGATTTCTACACTTCAACAACCCATAAAACATTTCAAAACATAATTTTAAAAATACATTTGCATGCTACATTACCAAGACACATGGATATTTACATTTCTTGATTTTCTCAAAAAATGTTGTTAGCAATATGAAATTTTTTTAGTTAAACCTGAGGGAAACAGAGTGCACCAAATTCAGAGAATGATCCCTAGACAGACTGCAGCTTAATGTTAGCTGTAGTGATCAGAAACATGTTGGTGACAGTGAAAGAAGACACAATAAAACATTAAAGTCTGTTTTATTCTTAACCAAATCTCATTATTTCTCAAGGTAATGACACTGAGGGGTTTTGGTTGGATCCTGAAACTGATTAACAGACCTGGGTGGTGCACAAAAGGGAAAATAGGAGGAACTACAGCTGTCTAATTCTCTACATTCCGCTTAACTTTAATTTCCACTTAAAGTTAAGTGGAAATTTTAAGATCAGAAAATTTAAATAATTGGTAAATGGCTTTGTACATGTATGGTACCTTATCAAGTCCAGAGGACCCCAAAGTGCTTCATACTACAGTCATTCACCCAAACACTCACATACTGGATAGCAGCCACAGCTGCCCTGGGCATTCTGCTGCCCCATCAGAAGGCAGGTGTCTTGCCCAAGGACACAACAGCAGGAAGAGGGTTGAGTTGGGATTGAACCAACAACACACCGACTGTAGGGTGAACTCCTGGCACCATAATGTCACCATCACCCCAATTAAATAACATAATTACAAAACAACAAAATCAGGCAAATTTTTCCAGATTGATTTCTTTTGAAATAAAACTTTAACAAAAACTTCAGGTGTGTTTCTGTGTCTGGTGAATGTTTGGTTAAAACAAGTTTGTTCTTCATTTGGTGAAGTTATTCACACTGGATAGAGGATCCACAAGTTTTAATTTATAAGTAAGAATAGAAATAATTAATGATAAAATTACTCAAGAAAAAGTAAAAAGTACATTTATGTCTTTATGTACATTTATGTGAGATTAATCTTTGCTTTGAGATCTGTTTTATGGCATCTTGAAATCTACTTTGATAGAGATCTTAATGGGTGTCTTACAGAATCAGATAGTATTTTGCAAAGATTTGTAGTTCTTTAAGTTTATAGCATTGTTTATTTTCTGGTTCGGTAAAGGGATCCTAAAAAGCCACACTTCTTGTTATAATTGACATTCAGAAAAGGTCTGTTATTTCTAAAGAGAAATTATTAAATTGTTTTTACTGGTCAAAATATTATTATTGGTATTTAATTAACAAGAATATAAATAATTATCATGACAAAAATAAAAGAAAAAAATATTTCACTCGTCTACCTTCTTTCTGTAAAATGTGGTTTCTGGCAGGTAGGCCATTTTGATTTAGGGAAAAAAGGGACTTCCCGGTATGCAAACCTATCACATGACACATCCCTGGAAAGCCCAGGATGTCCTCTAAAGAGTACTGTAGGGCTAGAAAGGGTAACTCAAAGTATGAATAAAAAATAAGCTTCAACAAAATGTCCATTATAATGGACATAAGTCTATGGGCTGGGTCTCAGGATAAAATAACAAGTGTGGTTTTCACCCTTGTCTGTTTGTGCAGCTGACTGCGTGACTATTTTCACTGAGAAATCAACTAAACAGGAGAAATTTGAAGCTACCAGATGTGTAGTTTTTGACAGGCTTTGCAGGAGCCCATTGGTTGTTTTGACCTCCATCAAGGCAGAGCGGGACAAGTTTCAAAGAGAGTAACGTTATTTGCAAAGGGCCATGTTAAAGTGTTATTTTTGCAGGTTACCTGCACTAAGCTTTCTTGGATTTAGAACCATTCTGTTATCACTGTCCTATGATGGATTTACCTGAATATATAATAAAAGATTTTTGCAGATTTTTTTTTTAAGTTTCTATTAATTTAGCTAAATTTTGAAAATTGATCCACAGGTAGTCGTATTTAATGTACATGCACTGTTTAATGCATTCTGTCATGCCATAAAAATGCCAAAAATATGTGGGGGCGGGGGGTTTCTTGCCAGAAAGTGATTGAGGCCCATTTCCCATCAAATGAATTTAATGCCTGAAATTACTGTTAAACTCAAAGGGACTAAAACATATACACATTATTGACAAATGTGTAAAATCGATAAATGTAGTTCAATTTCCTTTTGTGTTATCATTTATATTATAGAAATTACATACATAGGAATGTTCACAGCATTTTAGTGTCAGGTAAAGGTCTTAATGATTATGAACACCTAATTGTAGTTTTGTGATAAACCTTTCTTAAAATGTAAGGGATGCTGGAGCTTGGTCGGTCTGGGGACCAAATAGACACATTTAAAATGTTCTTTCACATTACTTAAATAAATACTGTAGTTTACCTCCATCACAAAATCTGCACAAACATCAAGAATATTACCAAACAATTCATTTCTGAGAATCGTATTTCTCATATAACAATTTCTTTAGATTACAACGCTGTGATTGGATAAAAAAAGACCCATCTTTGATTGGTTAATAGTGTGCTTCTTTTTACTTTATGAATCTGCCAATCACTGACATGTTTGGTCACCTGACTCTGGTGCAGGACAATGGGGTATATGCCATGAGAGGTGGTGACGTATTTCCGTTTGAATTTATTCCACATAGGTTGGTTCCAGGTCCTGCTTGCTCCTATTGTTCTTGGCCGAAGCTGCAAGATCTGTACCATGAAAAAGACGCAAAACTTAAAATATCTGTGAGCTGCTGGTACAACGACTGAGTTTTGTGGTGTGCCGTTGTGTCCAGTAATTAGTCGGTACCAGCCAGTGCTTAGTTTTTTCATTTTCTAGCTGATCAAGGTGACAGCGGACTGTAGCCAAAACTTAGCCACTACAGCTAACACGCGGTTTGTAGCTGCCTGCTATTTCAAAGCTTGAGGATATTGAAGATCCAGCGTCAGAAATGGGAAGATGGGGGATATAAAGGGAGTTGTACGTGGTTCGTTTAGTGGAATAATTTGTTGGAGGAAAATAATGCCGGAGGAAATCCACTGCAACGGGAACAGGCTGAGAACAGAGGCAGCGATTTGGCACAAGGTAAGTCAATACGTGTGTTGATGCATTTGTGTTATATGGAGTATGAAATTATTTTTAGGCAACTTCTTAGTTTTTGTTTATGTGACAATTATATAAAATGCATTTAACATGCAGTCGGAGCATGTTAAATGCTCCGAGCATGGTAATTTAAAAACAGCCGAGAGCAGCAATGCTCCAAACCACACAAGAAGTCAGTCAGATTAAGGTCCAAAACCTTCGCTTTACAGCCGTTTAAGTGGCACCGACCCACATAAAAAACCCACAGAACAAATGGTGCAAATCACGTCTTTCCCGAATCCCGAATATATTATCTACCTTTGCTGTTTCATAATTATCCACATTAGAGTGAATTTTTCCACTTGGCTGCTATAATCTGTTCTTGCGTTACACAACGTAATTTCTCTTTTTTCCCCTCTGAGATTCTGCTTAGAAAATGAGGTTATGAAGTTACATCCTCCTGCTGCTTTTTGTTTTTAAAATGGTAAATGTAGGTTCGCCTCGATTTTTATAAACTAATGCCTCTTATATATGCATCAGTTTTGTAATCCCTTGTCCTTTTTCGACGTCGGAGTTGTTGAAACTACTTCAATAATCCGATAAACGTCGTTAAAGGTTACTGTGCAAATACAGCAAGGACCAAGTGAAAAACTCCATCTCTAACACAGAGTGACCTGTGCACCGGAAGCAGGCTATGTGGAAAAAAAATGCGGAAGTGCTAAAACGGAAGTCCGTGGCATATACCCTATTACAAACGCAACACAAGCAAAGGTAAGTCTGAAGTTTATTTTCGACCAGCAGCTGGGACAGACAGGTGAACGGACGGCAACAGGCAGGAGGGGAGGACCTGTCGGGGATTCGCTCTGGTGGGAAAAGGTGAGTTACAAACACGTCGTCTGAATGGGAGCTCAATGTGCAACGGAGAAGGGGCAGATCTTGCTGTTGGTGGAGATGAGGTGGTCCTGGGGGGAACCGGTATATCCACTGAGATTGAGAGACCGTTGGAGGGTGGACAGGCAGGCGAGCGCGTTGATCCGGGAGCGATCCAGCAGCGAAGGTGGGCGGATAGGACGGAGCCAGGCAGGAGACGGGAAACGGCTATCAGCATGAGCTGATGGGAACCGGGTGGGAAACAGAACCAGGAAAGGGTTTTCTTGGACCAGGAACGAGGACTCCCTGGATACGTAGAACCATCTGGCATCTGCCACCAGAATCCAGCTCCTATTTAACCGCTCCTCCTGATAGGATGATGAGCTCCAGCTGGCTACACCTGTCTGACACACCCTGCAGGAGAGAAGGTAGGAGACACACACACTCACAGCACTCATCTCAGTGGATATGACAATCACAAATATCAGGATCTGCTCAGTTAGGGGAGGTGTAAAACTGAGAGTAGAGCCCCTCCCAGAAAAACTTTCTATATATTTTGTTCAACTGAAAAAATTATAACTCACTTGCAATCCCCCAGCAAAATGTTCCTCTTCACTTTGGTGCTTGGGCTGCTGTTTCTACCAGAAGGCAAGTTTTTGATTACGATTAATATTATTCTAATGTTGCATTATAATGTTACATTATTTAGTGTAATTTCATTACATTTAGATTTTCTCCTTGTATTCTGTTAAAAAATACAATAATAATCTAATTTCTGCTTTTCTTGATAATCCTTTTCCTTCCCACTCTGTATTTTGTGCTCATGTGATTCAGCCATTTTGTCTTGGTTAAGAAAAAATGTAATATCACTGTTTCCTTCATACTTTGTTGACAATAAAAGTACATTTTCTCTTTTTTTAATTAGCTGACAACCTGAAATGTGAATGTGCACCAAACCTGCCTGTAAGTCGTATTCAGAAAACAATTGAATGTTCCTCACAGAACCATCGTTGTTTAGCAGAAACACAAGTCATATTTGAAGATACATATTTGTGAGGTTTCCAGTTGATGGCTCTTAGTTTGGGATCGCCCCACTTTAAAATGTGTAGTTTTTTGATTGTAGATGGTACAAAGGTTTCTGAGCTCAAAACAGCATCTGCTGCAATAGAGACCTGTGCAACAACCAAATTAACTACCTACAACCTGGTAGTTTATTCCCTGATGGTATTTTTTCAATATTTTGCATAATTTGAATTTACAGTGCTCACAAGTTTTTTAATCTAATTCAAAAATGGCTTAAGAAATATAATCCACTTAGTTTTGTGATTCTAGCTTCACCATATGTTAGGAGAAACAAGTTGGTGATAAAAAATTAAAGCTTTTAAGAAAAAAATAATAATAATTTTTCATTTATTTTCAACTGAATAACTATCTCTGTATCTTAGACTACAGGCTCATTCCAAATAAAAAGTTTTCCTGTGGAAGAAAACTGCACAAAAACCCTCACCTGTAAAAAGGATGAAAACTACTGCTTCACATTAACAGGTAAGAGACCAACATGTTTGCATGCTTTATATTTATCCTCAGAAGAATGTTAAGATCAGATCCAAACATGTTTCTGACGTCATAACTTTATTTTTATTTCACAGGAAATGCAGCAGGAGCAAGTCTGACGACGAAGGGTTGTGCCTCTGAGGCAGTGTGCTCAAATAAGACAGCTTCACTGGAGAATCAGTTCACTTCACAGATTCCTGGACAGGTCACTGGAGCAAAGTTGAGCTGCTGCCAGGGCGACTACTGCAACAGCGCCAGCAGTGCCAGTCCCGCCCTGCTGCTCCTGTTGGTGCCTCTGCTGTTTTCTAACTTATTTTCTTAGCTCATAGAAAATTCTGCATTGCTGCCATGTTTTCCTTTTAATCACAATTCATTTGATAAATCTGTTCTTTTTATTTGATTCTATAAAAATTTGGTTAGCTAAGAAAAAAAATTATATACTTTATTGTTGTATACTAAAAAAAAACTTCCCCAATAAATAAAAAATGTAATTCTGGGTTCAGTACCTTTCTGATTCTAAATGTTTATTTTTGAAACAAATGTCACTGAGGAAGATTAACTGAAATTATTTCAAAATGTGAACAGAAAGGCTAGTGGGTATAAGGAGAGAAGGATAAAATTAGGTGTGAATGAATGATTTTTTTAAAGATAACTTAATGGCTTTTATTACATGGTGCAGCCTCTTTAGCCACAAAGCATGAATGCTGTT
>NW_006799972.1:11754-13781 GCF_000485575.1 Poecilia formosa
CTCCAAATGGCAAAAAGTGTTTCGCCTGTGATGGAAAAAACTGCATGAAAACCCTTAACTGTACAGGGGATGAAAATTACTGTGTCGAAGTAACAGGTGAGAGGCCAACATGTCTGCATGCTTCATATTTATCCTCAGAAAAATGTTAAGATCAGATGCAAATGTGTTACTCGCATCATAACTATTTTTATTTTTACAGGAAATGTACAAGGAGTAAGTCTGACGACGAAGGGATGTGCCTCTAAGGCAGTGTGCTCAGATCAGATTTCTTCAGTGGTGAATCAGGTCACTTCACGGATTCTTGGACAAGTCATTGGAGTAAAGTTGAGCTGCTGCCAGGGCGACTACTGCAACAGCGCCAGCAGTGCCAGTCCTGTCCTGCTGCTCCTGTTGGTGCCTCTGTTGTTTTCTAGCTTATTTTCTTAGCTCACTGAAAATTCTGCATTGCTGCCATGTTTTCTTTTTAATCACAATTTATTTAATAAATGTGATCATTTTATCTGATTTTATAAAAATTTGGTTAGCAAAGCAAAAGTTTGGAATTAACATCATTCTCTATACTTTATTGTTGTATACTAAAAAAATCTTCCTCAATAAACACAATTTTTTTTTCTTTTTACATTCTGGGTTCAGTAGCTTTGCAATGCTAAGTGTTTATTTTTGAAACAACAAAATGACTTGATGTTATAAATGTGGAATGAACTTCTTTCATTTTCTTTGTTTTAAAATTAAAAAGATTATAGAGCCTGAATGGAGACCTAACCTAAATTCAACTGAGAAAGAGTCACACAGAGAGAAAATAGCTGTCTCACTTTGTTAGCTCATTGAAATTATTGCATTGCTACAAACTTTTTAAAGCATAATTAATTTAATAAATCTGTTTTTTTTTCCTGTTAACTTAGTCTCTGTAAATTCACTAAGATAAGACCAGGCAAAATTTTGTGAACATCATCAATATTTTATTGCTGTTGTAAACTAAAAACAAATCTTGCTGAATAAATGAATTAAAAATAATTATGTGTCCAGTACCTTTCTGATTCTAAATGTTTATTTTGAAACTGATGCAACTGAGAAACACTAACTGAAATTATTAACAAATGTGAACAGAAAGGCTAGTGGGTAAAAGGAGACAAGGATAAAATTAGGTGTGAATGAATGATTTTTTTAAAGATAACTTAATGGCTTTTATTACATGGTGCAGCCTCTTTAGCCACAAAGCATGAATGCTGTTGAGAAAAAGAAAACATGATATTTGTGATATCCATCTCTAAGGCGACATTCACACTGCAGTCTGAAGTGACCCAATTCAGATTTTTTTGCCTTGAAGAACTACAAATCTTTGCAAAATACTATCTGATTCTGTAAGACACCCATTAGGAGCTCGGACGAAATAGATTTCAAGATACCTTGAAACAGATCTCAAAGCAAAGATTAATCCCAGATAAATCTACATAAAGACATAAATGTAATTTTTACTTTCACTTGAGTAATTTTATCATGAATTATTTCTATTCCTACTTGTGGAATAAAACTTGTGGATCCTCGATCCAGTGTGAATAATGTCACCAAATGAAGAACCAGCTTGTTTTAACCAAACATTCACCAGACACAGAAACACACCTGCAGTTT
This sequence comes from Poecilia formosa, assembly GCF_000485575.1. Lineage (NCBI taxonomy): Eukaryota > Metazoa > Chordata > Actinopteri > Cyprinodontiformes > Poeciliidae > Poecilia > Poecilia formosa. The sequence continues at coordinate 13,384 of NW_006799972.1, forward strand.
TTGTGAAAGTTTTATTTCAAAAGAAATTGATCTGGAAAAATTTGCCTGATTTTGTTGTTTTGTGATTATGTTATTTAATTGGGGTGATGGTGACACTATGGTGCCAGGAGTTCACCCCACAGTCGGTGTGTTGTTGGTTCAATCCCAACTCAACCCTCTTCCTGCTGTTGTGTCCTTGGGCAAGACACCTGCCTTCTGGTGGGGCAGCAGAATGCCCAGGACAGCTGTGGCTGCTATCCAGTATGTGAGTGTTTGGGTGTATTCCCTATTAATTAGTGTAAAGAACTTGGAATTGCATTGTTGCTGAAAATGTGCTATATAAATAAAATTACCTTGCCTTGTGTATATTTTAAATATCGAAAGTTGGCGTCTATTGCTATGAATGTTATTGCAGTAGC
>NW_006799972.1:13791-52952 GCF_000485575.1 Poecilia formosa
ATACATGTATGAAGAGATTTACCAATTATTTAAATTTTCTGGTCTTAAAATACCAAAATTTCCACTGTATATTTTGATCCATCTGATAAAAATGTATTTTGAACGTCAATAATTAGACAGCTGTAGTTCACCCATTTTCCCTTCTGTGGACCACCCAGGTCTGTTTACCAGACCAAAACCCCTCAGTGTCTGAAACAATGAGATTTGGTGAAGAATAAAACAGACTTTAATGTTTTATTGTGTCTTCTTTGACTGTCAGCAACAGGTTTCTCATCACTACAGCTAACATTAAGCTGCAGTCTGTCTAGGCCTTTTGGTTTGTCTTTCATTAAATTTACAAGCTTCATCTTGACGTTCCCGCATCGCAGCGACGGTCCAGCCCATATCAGAAATACATTTTATGTTTGATCTGTTTTATTAAGCAAAACAGCAACAAGATATTCATGTTATTTAACATGAAATAAGGTTTCCATTTAAATAACTTGCTGTTTCTATGACTTTTGGATAATTCAAGGTTCAAACTATTAAATCTGCAAAGATAACCCCCCCCCCCCACTGAGGATGATGATGGATACATACAGAACATTGTAATAAATATTTCCTCTATATGGAAATGGTTTTCCACATTGGAGGAAATAAGGTAAAAACCACCTTTGTTCAAATGTCTCAGTGTCTAATATCTAACAAAAACATCAGTTTAGACTGTAACATACATGTTTGTTACAGTAAACAAATAAGCTCTTGTTTACCATTTTGTAAATCTTTTCATGCAAATTTAAGAAGCAAAACACAAACTGTTGAAATGAGTATTGTATGTTTTGGACCAAAATGCAAAAATGATTCTTATTGCAACTATTCACTTCCTTTTAGTCCCAAAAACAAAAACAGGTGAATTTTTAATGCGCTTCTGATTTGATTTTTCAAAATAATATCTGCCAGTTATTTCTTGTAAATGGATGAAGATGGCCAATATTTTTCCAGAAATATGGTGGAACAAATCTCACACCTTGAAATTCGCCATTATAACAAGTTTTCTAATGGACTCAGGGTCCAGAGGCCGCGTCCTCCCTAAGCTTCTCTTTGGTCTCTTGAACATTGAGCCCAAATGTAACAACATTTATAAGCATCTTTTCAAGACTGTGCTGAGGATTTTTACCCATCATGTTGCTTGTGCAGATGGGTTTCTGATTATGCAAAACATTTATTTGATTTGTGATTCATTAAATTCTTATGTTTGTTTTTAAATCACTGCATAATCTTGCCCCGGCTTACCTCTCTGAGCTTCTTCACCCATACATACCTTATCGGTCTCTCAGGTCAGCAGATCAGCTGCTCTTGGAGGTACAGAGATCCAGAAGGAAGCTCAGAGGGGACAGGGCTTTCTCTGTCATGGGTCCTAAGTTATGGAACGACTTGCCTTTGCAGGCCAGAGAGGCCCCTTCACCGTCCACTTTTAAAGCTCGTCTTAAAACCGTTCTATTTTACTTGGCTTTGAGCTCCAGCGGGATCTAGTTTTAAATTGTATGTTTGTTTGTTTTTAAACTATAAAAGTTGTTTTGTTTTTTTTATTATGTTGGGTTTTAATGCATAGCACTTTGTGTTAGCTGAGGTTGTTTTAAAGTGCTTTATAAATAAAGTTGGTATGGTATGGTATAAGCATTTTATGTTGAAATATGTAAAAACTGTTATCACTTTCTGTTTGATCTCTTTTTAAACAAAACAAGATATTCATGTTGCTTAACATGTAGTAATGTTTTTATGAAGAACTTGCTGTTTCTATAGCATTTGAATTATCCAAGGTTCAAACTAAATAAATAAACGAGACAACATGACAAGATCTAATCATGAAGCTTTGCTAATAAATATTCAAAGCTATGTTGTTTTTCCTGTAAAGTCAGATCTTTTTTGTTGTTTTACGGATCAAACAGAGTATTTGTGCTTAAAGCTCACAAATGTCTTGAAATGGCACATGGCTCACACCTCTGTTTTACTCTGTAACTGCAGCAAAGTGCAGGAAACTGGTTTAACTGGACATTAGATTTATTCTTCTGTAAGATTAAAGCACCAACAATGAATAATGTTAATTTTAAAATCTGTGAGCTGTAATCATCAGTCATTAACATTAAAACATAAAGCATAAAATGCACAGTAATGAACCTTGGTGTAAACTGAAAGACGCTTTTCTTTCCACCTGCTCAGTCCATCACCTCATCATGCGCCTCCTTCCCATCTACGTCGGTCTTCTTCTCATCTCCTCTCTTCTCATCTCCTAGCTTCCTAAGAGCTTGCTTGATCTATTTTCTATTGAATTAATATGTTTTTATGTATTTTTCATGTTTTATGATATAAAAAATATGTTATGTTTGACTTTTCAAAATATGCTTTATGACTTTTCTCTCTTGCTCTCGATGAAGGCAGGTGGTTTTGTCCTCTGCTCCCTCCCTGCCCATACCTGCCCTGCTTGCTCTGATTTTGTCCTGTCTTTTTCTATATTTTTGGAGCCTTTCTTTGGACATCATCCAAATCTACAAATTATGGATCTGGTCAACCGATCTCTCAATGCAATTGATCAAATTTTCAACGAGAAGTCTGGGCACAGGAGAGCCATCTTGTCCTGCGGGGACACACCCAGTGGGATTCACCCTGGATTTATTCATGATAACAGGATTTCTGCTGTTTGGAGCTTGTGGATTCCTAGATTATCGACAAATTTGTGACGGACTTGGCCGAACTAGCGAACACTCAGACTATTGGTGTGGACAGAGACGAGGACTCTAAAACTCACTAATGGGATGGAATCGATCTTGGAGAAGTTGTTAGTTCTGGTTCAGTGGAACGACCAAACTAATTTGGATGATTGGGAACTGAGGTGTATCGGAGAGACTTTAGGTAAGATTGAAATTTATAATCTTCCTGACCTAAGAGATTCTGTATCTAAATTGGTTTTTCCCCTTGTGGCCTTGGAAGGGCTGCATATTTTCAATCTCCTTTAAGATATGTAAACATAACGCTCTTCCCTCCTCAAATCCTCCTGTATCCATGGAGTTGAACGCTCTCAAGGACATTCCACCTCTATCGGACTTGCCAAGAGCCTCAGCCTCATGGTTTCATGGCCCTTTGACGTCACCGCCTTCACTTATGTCTCTGTTTTGCCCATTGTTTTGTCTGAATGTTGCCATTTTCCTCTTTTTTGTTTTAGTTTATTAGAAACAGTGGAGTACTCCCTATTTAACCCAGAAAATGATTATTTTAGTTTATTAGTAATATCAGAAATTGTGGAGTACGCATTATTTAGATCAATATTATACAGCCCAGAAATAGAATCAGAATTAGAATTAGAAAAACTATGAACTTAGAATCTAGAAATGCTTAACAGGAACACCACTGCTTAGTTTATATTACATTTAACCCAGAAAATAATTCTCTCTTTCTTCTTTTTTCTTTCCTATAGTTTGTTATTTTGTTTGTATTTCCTTTTAATTAGTGTAAAGAACTTGGAATTGCATTGTTGCTGGAAATGTGCTATATAAATAAAATTACCTTGCCTTGTGTATATTTTAAATATCGAAAGTTGGCGTCTATTGCTATGAATGTTATTGCAGTAGCAGAAAGCTGCCAGTAGGAGGAAGTGTGCGCTTGTAGTCTCTCCAGAGTCTGCGTAACTGACAACTGGCTTCAGAACAGATTCCAGCAGGATTTGTGAAGCTCACATTAGTTTCGACTTGTTCTATCATGTTTATAGGTTAGTATGAGGTATCACGTTTTTACTTGTGTTTTACTTACCGTTGTCATAGCAACTAACAGGCGCTGGAGGAACAGAGGGCAATTTTCTGTCTTTCTGTGAGCATGTTGGTGTACAGGAAACAAGTACAAATACATTATAAATTGTTTATGCAGTAGCATATGGGGTAACAAGTAGGGGTTATTCTGAGACTTAAGTGTGTGACATAGGTATATTGTCTAGAATGGCAACAAAAATAACATGGACACAATGATTATTTTGAAGAAAGATCACATATGGTGGAAATGTTTAATAAATCAGAAGAGATTCCAGGAGGATTTGTGAAGCTCAGATTTGGTTCTGCCTCATCACTCCTACTTGTTCTATCCTGTTTACAGGAAAATCAGCATCTGTAACACTGACACCAGTCCTGGTGCGTGTAACAATAACATCGATTTTGTGCATTGTTTTTTAACCATGATCTGTCTGTGGTTTTAGCTGCTGCAGCAGTGGAAGTGAAGAAAACCGTGCAGTCTGTGTTGGCCTCACTTCCAAATATTTAATTGACATTAACAGGCGCCTAGTTTGGCTCAGGACTTTTCTCCTCGCAGATGACGGAGAGTGTTTACAGCAAAACTATAGTCGTCTGGCCCCAGGTGAGGGCCAGTGTTGACTGCCAGTTGTAGCAGAACCGAGGCCAAGTCTTTACTCAATCCAGGCTGGGAAGGTGCAGATGGCTCTGAGTCACCAGGAACTGAGAAATAAATAATAAAATTCACATGTCAAAGAAAAGGAAAAAATATCAAATACAAAACAGTTCACATCTAAATCAATGTGAAAAAAGTAAACAAGGAAGGTGCTGCAAGGTTTTGCCACCACTAGGGGGCACTAACGATTTGCATTCTGCATTTCACACTTTTTAGTTCAGAAGCACGAAACAAAAGCTTGTACATTTCCTCATCCTCCTGGCACATTTTGCTTCAGTGTCGTCTTTCACAACAGATAAATTAATGAAAGAGCCAGCAAAAGCTTACAGCACCTGGTATTCCCAGGCGGTCTCCCATCCAAGTACTGACCAGGCCCGACCCTGCTTAGCTTCCGAGATCAGACGAGATCGGGCGTGTTCAGGGTGGTATGGCCGTAAGCGAAGGACCAACAGCCACACAGACTCTTTATCTGGAAGCGAGAGCCGCACATTTTGTTTCCAGGTTGTTTTCATTGTCACCAGCATTTTTTCATCACTCCAGCTAACATTACGCTGCTGTCAGTCTTGGCGTCTCTTCCACTAAGTTTACAAACCTCATACAGGAATTTCCTCTGTGAAAACAACTGCTGACTAGACGACAATTCACTCAAAACCGTCTTCAAACATTCAAAGTTGGGAATACCAGGTGCTGTAAGCTTTTGTTACCACCAGGGGGCACTAACGATTTGCATTCTGCATTTTCATACTTTTTAGCTCAGCAGCACGAAACAAAAACTTGCACATTTACTCATCCTCCTGGCACATTTTGCTTCAGTGTCGTCTTTCACAACAGATAAATTAATGAAAGAGCCAGCAAAAGCTTACAGCACCTGGTATTCCCAGGCGGTCTCCCATCCAAGTACTGACCAGGCCCGACCCTGCTTAGCTTCCGAGATCAGACGAGATCGGGCGTGTTCAGGGTGGTATGGCCGTAAGCGAAGGACCAACAGCCACACAGACCTTTTATCTGACACCAAGAAGCGATAGAACTGCTATGGTTTTCATTTGATTATCTTAATCACATAATCTTAGGGTCAAAGCTAAATGGTACATGTGGCAGTTTAAATTTGGAAAATGAAACAGTTTGGGCTAAGCTGCTCCATCTTAAACTACACACGGAACTAAACACTAGACTGGGTGCAGAAATTCTACACAACATGTGAATATTTTTGGAAATTACTTCTGATATATCTTTTTATATTTTTAGACAGCCTAAACCTTTATGATGTGAGCAAATAATTGCAAAGTGTAGACAAAAATATGAAAAACAATGTAAGGCAACCGCACTAAACTAAACATCTCCGTGCAAGCGCAACATATTTCAGGTAATAGATAGCCGTAAGCTTTTTCCCACCAGCAGGGGGCACTAACCACTTTTATTCTGCATTTTCACACTTCCCTTAGCTAATCATGCGCAAAAAAACAACAACAAAAAAACACTCACCTAAATTGCACATACTTCTGGTACATTTTGCTTCTATGTCATCTTTCATCCACCAACATTTTTAAGATGTTGTAAATCGAGGCATGTCTTCCACCAAGCTAGCAAACCTCATTGTGGCATTTCCTCTGTCAAAAAAAAAGGCCATGAGAAAATCTAACTCTTAACTATTTAAATGAATAATTGTTTTAACTCATTTTGCATCAAACTGTTTTAAAGGACTGAAATATGGAAGTTCACTGTTCCTTGTACCTCGGTCACTTTCCGTAACAGCAGGTGTGCGCAGACAAAACATTCCAGATTTATTCCACAATTTATTTGTTCTTGGAAAGTACCGTGTTAGTTATAAATCTACTGTTTTATTTACTCATTATTTAGTACAAATACTCTAGTACTTTTTTCATTACTTTGTCAAACTGCAATTTACGTATTTATAATGTTAATGTTTTATTAATGTTGTCTATTTATCTTGTCCAGTTTTCTGAGCAGTGCTAGAAATGTGTTGTGATTCTAGCCAGTTCTTATTTTGAGACCAAAAATAAGTCTGGCAGATTTAGATATGACATTATTTTACATTCAACCAAGAAGATGGAGTCTAAAGACAGTTTTGAACATAAAACTATTGAACTTTTAAATTTACTTTCATTCCAAAAAATAGCATGAAGAAAAATAAATATTCACACCCTTCTCAATAATCAATGGAAAATCCTTTACTGGCATTACAGCAACCAGTCTTATGGTTTCACAGGTGTGGTATAAAAACTCTCTTGTGTTCCTAAGTGTCTGTTCTTCTGACAAAAAAAACAGCTGAGTTCATTGTGTTTTTTTTTGTCAGTTTCATCAGTCTGATAGTCAGGTGACAGATTAATAAAAGGAAGAGAAAGTGTACAAGCAGTCAACATGTTCTCTGTGGTTTTGCAGTGATTACTACAGAAAAATGACTATTGAATAAAAGTCATAACCATGTGAGCTTAGATAAATGAAAGAAAAAACATGAACTTTGTAACCATCTGGCCTTTTAACCAATAATAAAAAATGACAAAATGACCCAAACGTGAGCCAAAAACTGCTGTATTTGTAGCTACATCAGCTTTCCCCAGTTTAAATTGTTGCTCTTTGAATTGCATTTAACACTTTTTTAAAAATGTATTTAATTTTCAAGCAAGGTATGTCATTTTTGACTGGACCGTTTCATTAATTTATTTTTAATGATTCTGTTGAACCATGTTTCTAAAGCGATGTCTGATTTTTATTGGTTAATCTTCATTAATTTTGTATTATTATTATTATTATTATTATTACTTTCATTAATTTTCAGTAACCATTGTTTGTCATTAAAAGAGGGGTAACAACAATTTTGTTCTGATGTGTAAATTTTGATTATTTTTTATTGCACAAGGCTTTGAAACACTTGTCAGGAAAATTTAGTCTCACCTGACCAGGAGACTTTCTTCCACATGTTCACTGTTCCCTACACAGCTTGCAAGCAACTTTAATGGCTTTCTTCTTCCTACTTCTTTATGTAGTGAATGACTAATGATGTCTCGAGATTCTGAGCTGTGAATTTCTGTGTATCTAAAAGTATTTCTGGCATTAAATAGTTCTTAATTCGGCTGGTTGCACAGTTTTTTATTCAGTGGATTTAGAGGGAAAAAGGTGAATGCAAATGCACACCACACCTTTCACATTTTAATTTGTAAAAGGAATATAAATATCATTTATAGGTCAGAGTGCGTAAAATCAAATGTAAATACAAGCATGCATATTCAAACTATAGGTAAGAAATATAAAGACAGAAAAGAAGAATAAGAGAATTTACATCACAAAAATTATACTATATTGTTATTACAAAGACAATGCTCCAATTAACAGAAATGTGAAACTACTCATGAGCAGAGACATAAAAAAAATACAAAATGTGTATAAAAACAACTGAATAAAAAAACTGCAAATAAAGCAGGGATGTGAACACATCAAACATTTTGGCACCATAATTTTCCCCTCTCCTTCACAGCTACATGTTACTTTATGTTGCTTTAAATTTTGGTGTTGTAACAAAGTATTAAAAAGTCTGAGGTGTGAAAACATTTCCAAAGAATTGTCCGTTTATGAAGGTTTTCATAACCAGAAAAAAACAAGTGATGGTTGATTTTTGGCGCCGTCTAGTGGTTAAATCGAAGTTGTTCAGATAGATTGAGAAAAGCCGACCTTGGTCAATTTTACATATTTCTATTTCATTATCAAGATAAAGATTCACATTATTGCTTAATGTGCATTAAATCAGTGAGGAAGACAACAACAAGGAAGCGAACCTCATTTCAGATTAAAGAGGAAGTGTGGAAAGCCACAGTTAGTCAGCAGGATCACATGAGCTGCGTTCATGTGACCGATTCACGTGTTCACAGCGATAAATACGACCAGACCCACAGTAAAACAACAGGCAGAGACTGGAGGGTCGAACTGGGCCGACCCGCAGAGTAAGGAGACACCAAAAACCCATCAATAAGCGACAGGTAGGTTGTTATTTTCTTACATAGAAGCTTCTAAGAAAATGGGTCGTTATGGGTTTCTACGAAAATAAGTGGTTAGATAAACCACATTTAACAAAAATACTTGCTAAAACTACACAGCTAACTTAGTTACGCTTCTTGTTTTTTAAAGTTAAAGATCGAGTGAAAAGACACGATTAAGACAGGCTATGCTTTCTTTGGATTTATTTTTTGGTCTTGATTTGCACGTTTTTAACAGCAGTTAGCAGTTAGCTGTACCCTTCGAGGTAAACATGAAGCAGGTGGTGCAAATTAGTTCAAACATGGGCCTTGATATATACTCGTATAGTAATGTGGATTTAAAAAAACAAACAAAAAAAGAAAGAAAAGTGGTGCAGAAAAACTGCATTCCCTTTCCACACAAAGGCGTACAGCAGCAATACGGTTATGAAACATGACACTGAAGTCATTTAGAAGGAAATGGAAAATGAAACCGTTTTTATAAGAAGGCCCAGACAAAATGGCTTATGTCAAATCTAAATGTTACAGAAGGGGATCAAAACACCTGACAGACTTCGGCTAAATAACTCTAAGTTTAAAATAAAAACCTTTAATGTAACGGTAAAAAAATAAATAAATCCATAAGTTGATTGTAAAATGGCTGCTCGCCCTCTGTTCTCAGGTTTTATTGTCAGTGAGTTTCTGATAAGAGCCTGTGGTTTTTTGCCAATCTCTGTCACCTCGTTTGTTCTCACAGGGAGGGAATGTTGTGAAACATTAATTTACTCCACCTATTCATCACCATAAATGCTGGTACAGCCCTAAATGACCCAGTTAAAGGGACCAAATGAACTTTACTGTAAAATCAAACTCATACTGGACTTAGTTTATCCCCTTTAGTACAACATGCCAAGGTCTGTTTTTTTTATTATTATTATTATTTTTCAGTTTGGCTGTTTAACTGCACTAAAATTCACAAAAATTAAATAAGTTTGACATGGATAAGCGTCTGATGACCTCACATAAGGCTAGGCCTGGACAAAAAAAAAATCAATATATATTGCAATAGACATGTGACTAATCAATAGAACAACTGATGAAATAATCATTGAACTCTGATCAAGAACCGCACAGCATTCTGGGGGATTTAGGCAGAGGAAAGGCTTTAGCCGGCCAACTTCTCACAGCCAGCTGAGCAAAGTCGGTGGAATCAACTAACTCGCGCATTCTTTGGTTACCTAGCAACTCAATCACTTTTTTGTTACCTAGCAACAACCTTTAGAGTAACTGGCACTGCAGCAGCAGTTTAAGGTTTGCCACTATATCTCATAACGGCTTAAAAATAAACAACCGGGTGGAGTAAAAACTGGATAAGAGGAAAGGTCACACCACCAGTTCGACAGCATTTCAAGCTAGTGGTGAACTAATCAATTAAAACAGAACTAATCAATAACCATCTATCAACTGCTATGGAATGCTTAGATCATGAAATGTTTTGAAGCCCTACTCTAAGCTAAGATCAGTTAGCTAGGTTTTCCGTTTAGACAGCATCTAAGTGGAAAAATCCTCTGAGGGCTTCAGAGACCCTGTTTGAGGCTGAGCCATCATCAGTACTGGAAAGATTTTTGTAAAGGTCATCAGTCATTTCTGGGGCCTGATCTGCTGCTGACTCATGAAGTTATGATGTCATCTTAAACCTCTTAATGGAAAAAAAAAAAAGGTCTCAGCCTTCTAACCTGAGAGTTCGCATGCGGCTTGTGACTGAGGGGAGGCTGTTTGTGCATTCTCCAGTGACTTGGCAGCTTTTTGTCAGTCATGCTGTCTGGAGCTTTGAAAGCAAGCTATGAAGTTTTAATTGCTTTTGAGAAGTGAGAAATGCAGATAGGCAGAGCTGGTGTTTCACTTCCTCTAAATCTTACTGGAAACTTTTTAATTGAACCATTTATTAAAATAAATTGGAAGATTCCTCAATATGAGTCAAAGGCAAGCCAGTATACCTGTATACAAGATTTGTTATTTAAAACCGAATAAGATTTATAATAATCTTTGCTTATTCCTCATTAATATACTATGCCTTTTGCTGATTTTTATGGCTAGCAGTTCTTCCCACATTCTTGGCGCTTACACCCTTTTTAAAAAGGGGAAACTTTTTTCTGCTTCTCTTTTGGTGACAGTAACTCCTGATCATCTGTCATGTGATTCATTACTAGTTTCTCAAGAATTTCTAGGTTTAAAACTTACAGGAGGGATGCAGGCCCAAACAGGTGTTTGTGGTGAGAAGGAGACTTTCCAAGAGGAACAAAGTATTAAAAAACAAAATAAAAGGAATCTGCTTTTATTTTGCACCACAAACTATACTTTTGTTTTTTAGCTGGACTTCTTTCATCTTCTGGTTACCTTTAATAAACCATGGTTATGATCTATTTCTTAAAACATTTGTATTTGCGTAATATGAATGGTATCTGCAGACTTGAGTTGGGATGGGCACTTATAGTACCGTTTATCAAAGATATTTTCTTGTAATATTTATTGTTGGCTCAATAAATTTCAATTAATGATGTTAAATTTAAAACTGACCGGATTATTGGAAATATTATTTGTAAAATTTATTAAACTGAAAAAATATCAAGAAATTCAAAAATATGATTGATGCAGCTACCCTGCGCAGTTTGATGTAAATCACATTTCTTTCAGTAGGTGGCGTCCTTAAGAGCAGCTTGTATGATTTTTTTTTATCACATTATTACCACAAAATATCATAATAAAATACTAAGTCCACATCACCCAGCCCTAGCCTTGAATTTACCCCTCCAAGTGTTCTGGTTTGTATTTTCCACATCTTGCATTTGGTTTCGATCATGTTTAGTGATGCGGTTTGTTAACATTGTAGGAGGCTTGACTGAGAACAGTTGCTGCTTTTTCCTTGTACTTGTATCTCCGTCAGGCGTGGGAATGTCTAATCTGCTGTAACATTTTGCTGAACTAGCAGCTTTAGGAGTGTATCTAAGAGGGAAACGTTGTGCAACCAGGTGCAACATTTTCATGCGAATTTCACCAAAAAATGCAAACACTTTAGTCATGGAGTAAAAACCTTGAAAATGTTTGTTTTTTTTTCCCCATTTTTAATTTTTTTTCTTGTGTGTGTTGGGCAGAATGTTGTGTGCAACTCTCCTGGCGCTGGCTGCCAGCTTGTCTGTGAGCCTGGCCAGACCCCACATCCGTCCTCTGTCCGGTGAAATGGTCAACTACATCAATAAGCTCAATACAACCTGGAAGGTGAGTTTATTCTTGTTTTTCCTCCAGAATCCTGAGACTGTTTTACTAATTCATATTTCCACTCTGCAGGCTGGCCACAACTTCCGTGATGTTGACTACGCCTATGTCAAAAACCTCTGCGGCACTCTGCTTAAGGGACCTAAGCTGCCTGTCATGTAAGTCTCACAAGGTCAACATTAATGTAATATTTCTAGATGCAATGCATTTATAAATCCTATTGAACTATTTGCATTTTCAACTTCTACCTTCAATATTTTTTATGCTTTTTATGAACCAAAACAAGCCAGTTCATCATGGAGCATTAGGAGGAAAATGATTCATGGCTTAAGAAAAAAATCTTCTGATACCCCCCCAAAATAAAATCCAGTTAAACCAGTTGTGTTTAAAGGTACAGCTATGTGTAATCTATGTTTAAACTGAATACAAGAGACCAGATCTCAACCTTTTTTGATGTAGACTCAAAACACTGTTTATATCAAAACTGTCATGTTGTGGGGATGCTTTTGTCCGTCAGTGATGGGAACGCTGGTGAGCTCATTAGATGAATGGAGGGAAATAGAAGGGGACCTATTGTGAAAAATTCACATTTTGCATGTTTTTACACTCCCAGTTTGATCTCAACTGCCTCTGTAAACAACTCAAGCATTTAGAAAAAAACGCCAAGCTGTTTTCTGACAATAAATTAATGTTTTTGTTGTCTGGAAAACAAGCCATTTCAAAATCAAAATTCAATTTAATTCTAAAATTAAATTGAATATTAAGTCACATTCAACGGGCACTCTGTCGTTACCTAGCAACAACGGAGTCCTGTTTCCTAGCAACACAAGCTGAGTTCCAGGATGTTTGGTCAGCTGGTTTTACTGCTGTATGCTCTGTACAATGGCTGCTGGAAAAGAGAAGTGTTTTGTTGTTGACTTGCAATTCAGAAACCACTTGCTGCCATTTTCCCAGGAGTACAAATGTTGAGTTGGGGGTCGTGGCCACCAGCAGCAGCTTATTTGGATTTAAAGTGACAGGAGGCTCTAAAACATCTCAAGGAGCTCAAAACAGGCAGAACTGAGCAGACTAACATCTCATTATCTAAGAACGATTTTGTGCAAAAAAAATGGAACGAACATGTCTTGCGTAAGCCTGTCCTAACCTTTTCAAGGAAGCACAATAAATCACCTTTAAGCCTGAGGTTTAGGCTCACCTTGAACAACCACCCTCAACAAACAACCGTACTAACAGTGGAGTAGTTATAATAAGAGCACATTTAAATGTTGAAACCAACCATTTAAGCTACGTTCAGTTCAGAGTCTGTGGTGACTTAATTTTAGGTTCAGATGCTCTCCCTCCTGTCTGAAGGGGCTTAACCTATTTTTGGCAAAAACAGGTTAACATTTCTCGATATTAATGGTTCCAGTTGCTCAAAGTAATATGTTGCAGCTTCTGCTGATTTTAAAACATGTAAAGTAAATGGTTTCATGGGGTAACACTCACACCAGTCATGTGTCTCTTCAGGGTTCAGTATGCAGAAGGCATGAAGCTGCCAGCAGAATTTGATTCCAGAGAGCAGTGGCCCAACTGTCCCACCCTGAGGGAGATCAGAGACCAGGGCTCCTGTGGATCCTGCTGGGTGAGGAGAATTCATCGCTAAATTATAAATGCAAATTCAGCGTCCACTTTTTTAATAAAACTTTGAACACTTTTATTTTCGTAATTCTCATGCCATGTGGTTGTTCTGCCTTTAGGCGTTTGGTGCAGCAGAGGCCATCTCTGACCGTATCTGCATTCACACCAGCGGGAAGGTCAGTGTGGAGATCTCCGCTCAGGATCTGCTCACCTGCTGCGACAGCTGTGGAATGGGGTAGGTCCTTCAAAGTTTGTCTTCCTTTGGACATAATTATTAGCTTGGTCAGTGACTAAAACCATGATTTAACACTTGGTTAGCGTTGTGCTTGTTCAAAGTATAAAGCCAATGTTAAGTGGATAGTGTACAAAATAATCCTTTAAAAACACTTTTTGTCAAGGTAACTTGTGTTTTAAGTTTATTTAACTCCAAAATGAGTTGCAGTTTCTGAACATGATGCAGGATAATTACTGGAAGAAAACATAAAAACAGAGGCTGAATGTGTGCGTCTACAGAGATGGTGATTAATTTATATTTTGTTTTTTGTTTAAGATGTAATGGTGGCTACCCTCCAAATGCTTGGGACTTCTGGACCACAAATGGACTGGTGACTGGAGGGCTCTACAACTCTCATATTGGTAAGTTCATTTACACAAGTGTTGCGTTTTGAATTGGTGTCAGTGGTGCAGATGGTTTATTCTTTCTTGATGAAATCTTTTTCTAAAAAGTATTTATTTTGAAGTTTTAAAAATCATAGCGGATTCTTTGTTTCTGGTTATTTATGAAGACCTTTTAAGTTTCAGAATTTATAAACAGACTGCCACCTTTTGATGAGGTCTGTGTAGGGCTATTTTGTGCCCTGCATTGTTTTTCCCACTAAATTATGCTTTGGTGTACATTCAGTATCTGATATTTGTCTGATTAAAATCTCTCCAACAGTGTTTCTCAGTTTTGGGATGCTAAAGTGAGTGATTAGTCTGTGGTAAAACTTGAGTCTTTGTGTTTCTTGCAGGCTGCAGACCGTACACCATCGAACCCTGTGAGCACCACGTCAACGGCAGCAGACCTCCCTGCACTGGGGAGGGCGGCGACACGCCGCAGTGTGTTACACAGTGTGAGGCTGGATACACACCAAGCTATGAGAATGACAAACACTATGGTAAGAATGCTGCAGAGCAGATGAGCATGAGAACTGCTCTGATTTTACATATTTGCTGCTGATTGTTTAGAAAAAAACAAAAGAAAAACATAGTCTTGTAGAAATGACAAAATCAGTCATTCAAGACGCATTTAATGACAAAAAGATGTGAAGATTTAATTATGCTGCTGTTTAAAAATGGCTCGTTTGAAAGAAGTATTTAAAGGGAACATATTATGCAAAATTTACTTTTTACATGCGTTTGTTTTCATTTGGGTCTCAACTGTTTCTAAAAACAACCCAACTGCTTAAAACACTCGGCTGTTTTCTTTTTTGACAAAAACATTCATGTTTTTTGACGTCTGGAGAAAGCGATGTTTCAGAAAACTCCCAAATGTTAAGTCACATTCGACAGGCACTGCGCTGCTTTTCAAAGATGTACAGTAGTATAATTGTCCACCTGTTTGCAACCATTTTCACGTGTGAGTGGCCAGCAGGAGCTTATTCAGTTTTAAAGAGACAGGAGGCCCTAAAATGGCTCATTCTGAAAGGAATCAAAATGGGCAGAACTGACCTCAATAAAATCGTATTACCTAAGAATGATTTTATGCAAAAAATGCAATGGCCACGTTTTATATAGCCCTTAGACATTTTCTGACCTGTTCACGGAAGCATAATAGGTGACCTTTAAGAATCATCACCATGGGGCACATACAGAATTTTAACCTGAAGTATTTTGCAGGTAAAACAGCTTATGGCGTACCATCAGAAGAAGATCAGATCAAATCAGAGATTTACAAGAACGGACCTGTAGAGGGAGCGTTTACAGTCTACGAAGATTTCCCTTCCTACAAATCTGGTAAGAAAAGCAGCATAAAATACTCTTACAAATATAATCTCAGCAGACCGCAGACAGGTGAAATGGTAACTGCACCTGATTTCCTTACTGTATCTCTCCTGTTCTCCTCAGGTGTGTATCAGCACGTGTCGGGAACTGCTTTGGGAGGACATGCCATTAAGATCCTGGGCTGGGGAGAGGAAAATGGTGTTCCTTACTGGCTCTGTGCAAACTCCTGGAACACTGACTGGGGTGATAATGGTGAGCAGGAAATTACTACCATTAACTAAATGGCACTAGGCTCCAGTGTTAACATTTTGATAATGTGTCAAACTGAAAACACACCAGGACAAAAAGCTAATCTGGACACCAATTTTATAGATCTAGCATGCTTATAGATGTGTCTATTCTAATTAATCCTCATATCGTGTGAATCTTTAACCCACACAAAGCTGTAACCTAATATATGCTTTCACTCGGTCAAGAGCCTCCACTAATTTCTCGTTTTATACTGAACATTAAATATACCAAGTTCACTTTATCGCTTTAATTTTCAGGATATTTTAAAATCCTCCGGGGATCAGATCACTGTGGCATTGAGTCTGAGATCGTGGCTGGAATCCCCAAGTAAAACCCAAGGTAAGCTCAGTAATGACCAGTGACTATTTAAAAGGAAAATGTTACGTTAAATATGACTTCATGAAGTTTGTTTCTACTTCCAGGTTTTATGCTGCGGGACCGCCAGAGGGCGCCACACTCCACTGTCATTGAACAAAGTATACTTCTGCACAGCATGGCATTTCAGGAGGGGAATTCAAACTCTTGTAGTTTTTAAGTGAATTTTCAGATTGGAGATGAAGACAAACTGTTGTTGCACACAATTTATTTTTTTTATATGTTGGTCTGTTTTAGGACACTCCCATATTTTACTTCTTTTTTCTTTTAATTGCTTGGAAAGCAGATGTCTCGTAATAAAGATGAAACAATTCTTGTGTTGCACTGATGAAAATTGAGGACCATCTATAGATCAATGCAGCATCAAACTGAATGGTGTTTTTAAAAACACCCCAATGAGCAGAGCTGTTTCTCAGAACACATTTCATCATGCAATGACCCTTGATACATTTTTTTTAATGACAAATTATACTCTGTACTACCGACTGTCATAATGTACTGCCTGTAATAGGTGCCTGTTATTTTTAAGCATTTTAAAAGTAGATTACAATGAAATGGAGTGAAGTTTTTACTGCCAATAGGATCAAATGCTGGGAATTGTTCATTTGAATTTATTAAATGAATCTTTGGTTGCCAGTATTGTGGTTCTCATTTTGTATTTCTATATTTATGTTTTAGACAGACCCTCATAAGACTGTTTACTAGAAAGAAATTTACTCTTTAGAGATGTGAATGTCTTTCACTTAAATCAACAATAACATTTAAAGTGATGTGCATTAGATATTGAGTTAGTCTTTATTTATTGCATATTTTGGCTCATTATAGCTCTTTCATAATGAACTTGACCAAAACAACGGATTTCATTAAAGCTTCGAGTTGTTTGAAACAGAGCTCATATGTACAGATTTGCACCATAATTGATTTGATGTCCAAGGAGGTGGAAACATTTCCTCTACTTGAGGGAAAATATCCCTGAACTTATTTTTAATATATAATATTTATTCTATCTGGTTGACCTCTGAACGTTACAGCAGGCTCTGTAGTTGGAAGATAACGATACTAAAACACCAAAGATTGTGTACAAACAAGAAGTTTCACTTTAATACTGTAGGTTTATTTCCATGTTTGGTGCCTATGTGGCTAAAACAAGTGAAGCTGCTTAGTGGGTTGAGTATCCAGAAATGTTACTCAAAAGTAGCGTTACTGAAAAAAAAAACTTAAAAAAAAAAGTTGCTTCAACATTTAATTAACAATATTCAGTAAATTAAAATTTTTAAGTATAGTATGTACAATGCTTATTATACTTTTACTTAATGAGAACATACATTTCTAAATTTGTTTTAAAAAATTTATTGCTATAACTTTTGTCTCTTGTTTGGTAAACAAGATAAATTGTCCAATTAAAATAAGCCTTTATAGTTTTGTTCACCGTGATCAGTCAGTTTTACTGCCGGGATGACGGTGCTACCTGAATAAAATGTAAACGAGTGCATGATTTACGAAGTGACGCTGGAAATTAAATCATTCTAAAAGTTAATTCAGAACTATTTTTCTATTTTCATAATCTTAAACCCCGGAAGCTTGTGCTAATCTCCGCATAGCGTAGCCACGCCCGGGACACTCCCGGTTTAAAAACAAACGCACAAACCTTAGTGGGCTGTCTGCCCTTCCGGAAGGCGGGGTGTGTTTGTTCAGTCAGCCAGCCAGAGCCGCCGCAGGCAGCAGGAGCGGGCGATGATGGAGGGGGGAAGCAGGCTTCCGTTGATGAAGTATGGATCTGTTCTGTCCCTTTTCGTGGTTCTGTTAGCCATCTGGTTCCGTTCACCGCAGAACACAGTGCTGGACGACCGGCTGGACACGGTGCTTTCGTCTCTGCTCCGGGCTGAAAGGAAAGTCGGGGTTAATGACGCCAGACCCAGAGTGGCAGTTGGTAGGTGCGGAGAGCTAGCGACACTAGCTAGGCTGCTGGGGGTTGAAGTGGACACTGGTCATTAATAAACGCTAATTTTAAACATATAAAATACCCGACTTTAAAGTCAGTTTGCTTGAAATTACTGACACAAGTTTTACTTACAGTTTCTGTTAAATCCCAAACAGGGAATTTAGTTAAAGTACTAGTAACTGTATTATTGTAACCTGTCTAATATACGCCATTTATGCGATATTTATTTAATAGTAAAATATAAATCTAGCGAGAATTCTTTAAGTTTTGACCAGTGAAATACTGACAATGAGCGAAAGTTAGATGTTGAGGATTACCATATTGTGGTGGAGTGTAGTCTGTCATGCAGTGCCTTATAAAAACTATTCACACCCCTTAAACATTTTTAAAAAAATCAAATAGTGAAAGTGTGGCATAAATGTACTTCTTATGCAAAACAGCTTCAAGTCTAAAGACCGAAGTTTTTGCTTATTGTTCTGAGCAGAATAGCTCAAGCAGAATGAGATAATATCAACTGTCAACTGGATTGAGGTCTGGACTTTAACTGGGCCATTCTGATCCATTAATATGCTTTGATTTAATTCAGATGTGTCTAAACTGCAGCTTGTGACCCACTGATATTATTAACTGACGTTCTAGTTTTACGGTCTCTACTGCTTATCATTGTATCCTCAATGTTTGGCTGCCTCTGCATCTATTTATATTCAGTACTTTAGCAAACTGGTGTTTTCTTAAATGTGTGATCTAAATAAGATTGAATAAAATGCCACTCTTCCATTAAGAACAAAAAACTAGCAAAAAATGTATGGTATCCACAACAGATGGTTGTGATGTTGATAGATTACCTGAGCAGTTCATCTTCCACAGCTCCTCCAGTTACCATGAGCCGCGTGGCTGCTTCTCAGATTAATGCTATGAAACCATTTTTCATGTCATGCCACTTTAGAAATATGTTTTGTATTGATCTATTACAGAGAACCTCAATGAGATTCATTAAAACCTGTGGTTTCAGCAAGACAAAATGCAAAAAAACAACAAAAAAAACCTCATTGGGTGTGAATGTATTCTCCAAGGCTCTGTGGTAGCGAAGGGAGAAGACAGATGATCACAAATGTTCAGTCACCAGATCCCAGACTGGATCCGCAGCTGGGACAGTCTGTTCTGAAGAGATACCTCCCCTCCTCAAACCATATGGACAGAAACTCTGTGGCTGTCATTAAGCCTCATGTCTTTACATCAATATTTCCCTTTATCTACATTTATTTATTACACACACATGAACAAGGAATGCAAAGGACACATTTTTGTACTACAGTAATCTTAACATCCTCGAAAAGGAGTAGGAAGAAGTAAGAAACGTATGAACTCCTACACCATAAACTCGTATATTTTCAGATGGACCCTCATTATTAAATAAAAGAAACAGGTTAATTAATTTTCCATTTTATCTGGGTTTACATGTGTCTAAGTATATGGATTCATACCCACACACTCATACGCTTTAGCCTCAATTTACATAAACACATTAGTGCTAACTCTCACCAATATCTATATCTTATTAGAATGACCTCCTCATAGTTCCTTTTAAATTGTATTAAATTTTGACTTTATTTTAGCTCCTCATTTAACTTGTTCCATAATTTTACACCATGAATTGAAATACAAAAGCTCTTTCTTGTTGTGTGTATACTACGAATCCTTTATAAATCACAAACACATAAATTGTTGAAGAAGTTACTTTAAAAAGAAGAATCGGGACTCCCAGCACATCAGTTAGCAACTTAGTTTAGTTTCCTGTAAATATGTTGAAAAGTGTCAGCCTGGATGTCTTGACTTAGTTCCAAAAATCCAGTTTTTTAGACTTTGATCAAACTCACTTTATAATCTGTACCTAGCCAACCTTTACCCTGTTTGACAGCAGACTCAGCTGGTTATCATTTCACTCTGACTTTAATGACACGTTTTGCTTCCCAATCTCATGGGGGGTAAATTAATTTCAGATTAAAAAACAATAACCTCACGTAGGACTGAAACAATTAATCGTGATGAATTAATTAATTGTTAACTGGAGTATACAGAGTCAACAAAGGTGATTTGCTGAAAGAAAAAACTACCCAGAGCAGTAAGCCAAAACCGTAAATAAGATCAAATAAAAAGATTTGTGAATATGTTCTACTCAAAACTCTAGTGGCATAGTTTTGGCTTCATCCAGTGCAAATTATGTATAAGAAGGCTTTTATTAATCACCTTTTGCTATCTAACTATTAATAGGTTAATTTAAAAAATAGTCAATAGATCAACCCTACACTGTATTAATGTTAAAGGGCTGAACTTTTCACATTTGGACGGTAGACGTAGTTTATTTTTTGCTGCAGATGTCATTTGCTACAAGAGACCAAGTGTGCACTAACATAATTTTATGCTTTTGCATTTTAGGCAATAAAATGTTTATTTTCTCACTCCAAAAAGAAATTTAATTGTTCATTTGTATTTTTTATGCATTTCCAATATTGTATAAAAAGGCTTAGATGAAAAGTATGCAGAATATCCCTATTTTTTTTATAGATTAATCATCAAAATAATTGATTAATCGATAACTAATTTTTAGCTGCAGCTCTGGTATCATTTAGGGAAACAATATAAATTAGACACTGATTTTTTTTTAAATGTATAACAAGCTGTCATGTTTTAGCAGAAAGCAGTAGAAAACTTAGTTGTGATGAAGCAGAATGACTTTAGAATTGATATTTCAATCTAATTGAAAGATGATCTGACATTTACGTTTTAATTAGTGAAATTAAATCGTGATGTACGTAAATTACACTTTAGTTCAAAGTTTCATTTGCCCTCCATTGTGGCAGGTTGTAATCATTCCGACCACTGAAATCACTTTGCATTAAAGCCTCATATGCCGGGTCACGTGGGTCAGCAGGAAACTGAAATCTGACCCACAACATTTGGGTCGTAAGACGACTAACTACTCTTCCCACTGATCCACTGTCATTCATGTCGCAGCTTTTCTGTAAAACCTACAATTTGCACGACTTTGCTTTTGTTCTTCTTCTCCTCAGTTTACTTCAGTGTTTTTCTCTTCTTCTCTTTTGGCCTCTGTGTGGCTGCTGCAGGGAGAAACGTTGGTGTGTAATTGTATTTCTTCTTCTGTGTCTCCTCCCTCCTCAGGGTTTGGTGGCTGCGTCGACCTCATAGTAGACGGCGTGTCATTCCTAAATAAGATAGGCATCTCTCACACAGACCAGCCATTGCATTATGACTATCTGAAAAATGCTGAACAACTGGCTCAGAGCTTTGCCTACTTCTTTGCGCCAGGAGCTGCTGCAGAGTAAGTAATGTTGGATGGAGAGCAGCATGTTTACAGTAAAAGTTGTGTATACTCCTTAACTGGAGTATACAGACACTATAAAAATACCAGTTTGCTGAAAGAACAACACTAAGAGCAGTTATTAAGCCAAAACGATATAAAAATTATATTTTCAAGATAAAAAAATATTTTTTTCTGTTAATATGTTCAAACCAGAACTAATCAAGTGGCAGTCTTAGCCTGGTTCAAATTATGTATAAAAAAACAAACAACAACTCTAATTTAGCACCTTTTGCTAACCAATCATTAATTGGTTAATCAAAAAAATAATATATTAATCAACAGGTTGGCTCTACAAGTCGAGCAGAAAGAGCTGGGCTTTTCACATGTTGATATTAGACATATTTTTAGCTGCATTATTTGCTACAAATGATCACTAAAGGAATTCTGTTATTACACTTTGGGGAAGAAAATGTTTATTTCTTTATATAGAATGAATTTGAATGGTGCGTTTATTTGCATCTTTTAATGCATTCACAATATTGTATTAAAAAGGCTTTAATCTACACAATTTATTTCTGCGTAATTAATAACTAACATAATAATTGGTTACAACACTAAAACTCAGGGGTGTTGCGTTCCTGCAGGTTTCTCCCTGGTGTATTATAAGCCTGGAGGGCCACCAGGCTTTACTTGTGCCCCCGCCAGGCTAAACATTGCTTAAAATGCTTTTAAAATGTTTGCATTTTTTAAGACTTTATAGTTGGTGTCCAGGTATTAATCT
The DNA here is from genome assembly GCF_000485575.1 of Poecilia formosa. Lineage (NCBI taxonomy): Eukaryota > Metazoa > Chordata > Actinopteri > Cyprinodontiformes > Poeciliidae > Poecilia > Poecilia formosa. The sequence goes on from NW_006799972.1 coordinate 35,772, forward strand.
TGCAATCTTTCAATAACACATAATTATCAAGTGATATTTTTTGAATTTTCTGTCAACTTTAAAAAAAATTTAACTCAAAATCACGACGGACTGTTGGATGAATGGCTGCCTGAGCGCCCCAACCACTGAGCTTAGCAAGTTTTCTGTGGGAAACTTTGTTCCTGTAATATAAAACAACCAAGAAAAATAATGTTACAAACTCTTTTAAGTCTTTAGTATTGTCGTTTTACTTTCTTTTCCTGCTCCTGCAGGCGTTTCATGATTAATGAAACCCTCTTCAGTGAGCTGGTGGACGGCGCCCGTGACTTACCTGGAAACAGGTGGGCTGTAGGTGGCAATGCTCCTGTGATGGCCGGTCGCATGGCAACAGAGGGATGTGACGTGTTGTTAGGGGGAAGTTTCAGCACCGATTTCACTGAAGTTTTGTCCCAGCACATTACAGGTAATCTAGATTAAACATGACCTCTCTTTTATGCTTAGTTCTCTTCTAAGTCCATGTTTGTTTTTCTTGCCAGTGGCTGGTAAAGTGATAGATGAGCCAGACATACATCTGATCCTTGAATATTCATCTGGTGCCAGCTGGGGGACGTACACCTCACGCAGAGCAAACAGGTATATTTAACAAGTCTTTAGTGTATTTATATTGGCGATTATCTCATTTAACTTTGCTCACAGTCTTCATAACCAACCTGCACCCTAAAGATAGTTGTTAGCAACTATTGCAAAGTGTTGGAAAATTAAGAAAAATATGTCTGGTTTATTTTTCTGGTGGATCTCTAAGCTTTTTATTTTCTCTTTCTTTCTTAAAATCAGATCTTGTCCAGGTTTGAATTGAGATGCATGCTGTAATTATACATCTGTTGGTAAACATCAGGTTTTCTGCTGTGAATAGCAGAGATTTTGACACTTATGTGTTATATTTTGTTGTTATTAAATCCATTTCATTGCATCTTTGTGTTTTAAGTTGAACACCTGGAAGTATTTAGGTCAGACTGGATTATTTTTAAATGTGCTTTGTAAGTAAACTGGACGTTGCATGTTTTTTTGTAGATATATCATTCACAGTGATGCTCATAACCCCTACTTGGACTCTTTGGAAGAATTTGCTGAGAAACTGGAAAATTTCAAACCTGATCTGCTGGTGGTGGGAGGGCTTCAGATGATGGACAACTTCCCCTTCAATTCAGGTAGGAAAACATGACTGAGTTTGATGATTAGCTGTTCAGATAATCAGCTGCTTCGATTTACTAAGAATACCTGATTCAGATTTATTTGTAAAATTTGTGTTTCACAGACAAACTGGGTTTCAAGTTAGCAGAAGAGTTACTGGGGAAATACAGCTCTGGAAAAACCTTCTGGTTATTCCACCAAATATTTATTTCTGAACTCTTCCTAAGTTTAAACATTACTATTGTTGTTTCTAAAAGAACATGAACTTGTTTTCTTTGCATTATTTGAGGTCTGAAAGCTCTGCATCTTCTTCATTATTCTGACCATTTCTCATTTTCTGCAAATAAATACAAAATTTATGCTTGTAATTTCAGAGACATGCATGTTGTCAGTAGTTCATGGAATAAAAGAACAATGTTCATTTTACCCAACTATATACTAAATCAGAGAAACTGATCGTTTTAAGTGGTCTCTTATGTTTTTCCAGAGCTGTATTTGTCATGACAGCTGAAACAGCAGAAGTTCAAATAGCGAGAAGAACAGGTTAAACCGAACTTTCCTCTCTGAACTGGACGATTTGTACAACAAAACTAGACCCAGATCCAGTTTGACCTTTTGACTGGACTCATGTTCTTTCAGTTCATCAGTTTAAACAAATTCACATCACAGTTTTTTTACTTCCTTCCTTCCTTCACGTCCACTCCTTGCTGCTTGAAGTGCCTTTGAGTCCTCCATGTTGTTTTTGTTCCAGGTGAGCGAGAGGCGGTCCTCTCCCGGCTGGCGGACCTGCTGACCTCCTCGTCACCTCAGATCGGCATCCATTTTGAGATGGCAAGTTTTGTGGACGAGAATATAGTAGACGACCTTCTTCACCATGTCATCCCTCATGTATGTATGAGTGAATATTTAAATGAATGTGTCCATGTTGGCATTTTCAAATACATTATCCAAACATGGAAATCAGAAAGGTCAGTGTGTAGAAAACACTGACGTTAGATTTGTTTATTTAAATCTCCTGATTTAAATCTGCAAGCAAAATAGTCTGAGTCCTTTTCTCAAATGCAGACTGGAAAAAAAGACATAGGATGTGAAAATATGGAGTTTTACAACAAACATGTAATGTTTTTGTTTTTTTAATCTAATTTATATGGTTTAACAACCATATAAAATGATTATAGTATTAAATTTTAAATATAATTTTGTACAGCAAGTTAGTTTTTAGAGAGGTTAAAGGTTTTGTGGCCATTTTTTATTTTTATAAGGCTCTGACGTCATGATACAGGTTTTAGAAACTTTCTGGAGTTTTTTTTTAATATATATTAAATAACAACAAATCCATTTTCTATTCTCTATGAGCTGTAAATTTAACCATCACAAAAAAGTGTTGTTTTTTTATTTTTATTAAACAAACATTAAAGGGGCAGCATTATGTATTTTTTAGGTAATTTGAGCCATTTTATTAAACAATCAAGTAACTATGTTGCCTTTTGGTATAAAAAAGGTGTTTGTACCAGAAACAAGTTAAAAGAAATTTGACTCTTCCTCATTTCAACAATGCTTCTCCATCCATTGATGCCGTTTACTGTCGTTGATGGGAGCGTCGTAGTTTGTATGATGAGATCATTCATATTTATAGTAGAGAAGAGGTGACATGAGATAGAACACTCAGTTTCACAGCTCTGCAGGTAAACGGGATTTCACTATTGTAAAACAAACATTTCAGAATTTACATTTTCAACAGTTTCTGACGTCCTAAATTAGCAGTTTTGTGCATTTTCTCTTTTTTTGTTTTAAACCCAAACAAAAATCAGCTACATTTTATAAACATTTCCATGACTTTTTACATTCACACGTTGAAATGTAGCCTTCTGTTTAATAGTTACCTAAATGAACATCAGACATGTTCCCGTCCAGAATGTCTTTTTGTTTCCACCGACTTCATTTTTTCCACTTCCACACCAAAGAGTTCTCATTAGTGGAATCTGATCTGAGTTCAGATCAGATTTCTCGTTTCTAAGCAGCCGATCACCGATCAGTAATCCCCTTTAAGCATTGATCTCAATTCTTCTTTTCCAGGCAGACTCTTTAGGCATGAATGAACAAGAACTCCCTAATCTTCTCAGCCTACTCAAAGGCTCCAACATCACGGTGCTGTCGGACCCAAACCCTCGCGTAGCGACCGTCCTTGACCAGATGAGGGAGGTTTACCGCATCCTCAACCAGCGCTACCAGGCTGCTAGCTCAGGCGGCGCCACCAGCGGCAGTAAATCAAAGGGTAAGCCTCTGACTCGCCTCCATGTCCACACTCTGGCCTTCCAGGCCATGATTGTGACACACGGCTCTCAGTGGAAGAACACCATGTCCGCCACCGCCAAGGCCTCGCTCACAGCGAACCGTCACGTCTGCGGCTCAAACGACATCGACCTGAGCAAAGCCAGGCTCATTATGGACGACTCGTTCTCTGTCAGCCACCGCGAGGGCAGCCAGCGCATCCCGCTGCTGGAGAGCCGGCCCGTCAGCTGCTGGGATGAGGACGACTACCAGATCTGCGTGGCGCCGGTGCTGGTGTGCACCGACGTTTATCAGACTGCGGGTGGAGGGGACAACGTCTCCGCTGCCGGCTTGGTTCTGCAGATTTAAAGAGGGACACCAAATCGTCCTTTTGACTCTCGAGTCTCGGTGTGTTGCACCCGATCCTTCAGGTACTGACATGGCTGCACAGCTAACGCTATCATTAAATTTGCAGCTCTGGGCCCAAACTGAAAATAAGTCATTGTTATTACTTCAGAGTCGGATCATGCATATTTCTGTAGCTGACTCTGTTCTAACTTCCAAACGACATGCAATAGAAAATCACTAAATGTTAAATTGTAGTTTTCTTTCTAATCCAACTGGATTAGTCTCACTGATTCACTGTCCTTCAATATTGAAACTTAGTAGCTACACTTTTTCCGTTTAGCTAATTTTTAACAATAAAACATTCATAAAACAGTAAATGTTTCATCATCCGACTCTGGTGATTTTAATGATTTGTCCTTTCATTTCTCTGAGGCCTTAAAAAACTTGACACTTGTTCTGGATGAGATGAAGAGGTTTGGATGTGATCAGATGTTTTTGTTGCACCACTCAACTTTTGTTATGATTTTTGACCAAGATTTGCACACGCAGCTTTTGTAGGATCAGTTGTATTTGTATTTCAACCTGGAGCGCAGCTATGCAGTTAAGAATCTGAAATAATTAAATCTGTGTCTTTGGCAGGATGTGATTTACAAATGCCTCACTTGCCTTTTAGCAAATAATTCATCTTGTAGAAACGTCGAGTTTTGAGTGAAAAACTGCTGGATTCAAACTGTTGATGCCTCTTCTCTCTGCTTCCTCGGTCTCTGAGGTAAAACGCTCCCGTTTCCCTGTATATGTGAAAATTGTGCGTCGTGGTTTTGGTATGTTTGTGTTTGGACTGTAATTTCTCTGTAGTTCAGTTGCAGTGAAATAATGCAAAAATAATGTGGAGTCACGTTTGGTTGCTGGATGTAATGACTTATCTCTGCGGCTCTTTCAGTTTTATCCCTCCATCACTTTGCTTACTGCTTGTTTCGGACCAAATCTCTCATTACAGTTCTGGTTTAAGCAGCTCATCTTTAGTTATTTTTTAGGTTTAACGGGACATTATATTCTGTATAACTGACGTCAGTGGACCATTCATAAAATATATATTTATATGTTTAGTTCCCATCTGGGATTGGATGTTCTCAACTTACCTCATTACATTTATTTTGTTTTTATTTACTAATGCAACTGAACTTTAATTGAAATGAAGCCAACTCTACTATCTTCTCACTATGTAGAAATCAAACATTCCAGCTGCTGCTGTTTGTTCTCTTCTCTCAGATTGAAATGTGTTTCATCCCTATAGCTTAACATAGAGTTTCTTTTCTTGGTTAAAAATTACTACTTTGTTTGTTTTTTGTTTTTTCAAAAACCACTTTTTATGTGGAACACATGGTTTTTGTTACATTGTACGAGGTCAGAAATTCAGGAAAGTGTGGAAATCTCTTTAAATCTTGTGCATTTGTTTTGCTTGTAATTGGTGGATCTGAGGGTAAATGAGCCTTATTCTGTTTTCACTGCTGGTGTTTGATAAAATCAGGATGTTTTTTACAGCCTGTTTCTGTGGATTTCTGTTTGAAGTTTCTGTATTTGTCTTAAACTGTGATTTAAATGCTAATTTGGCAGTGGATGGAAACACTGCAGCATGCTCAGTGAGGGAACCGTTTGTTTGTCGCAGCACTTATCTACGCATTGGATAAGTGGGGTCATTCATGTGTGTTCTGCAGCTGTGTGTAACTGCTTCATGCATGTTGAGTCATTGCAGAATCATCTCTGATAAAATGCTGATCAGCAATCATTGCTTTGTTTTGTTATTTAATTATGACACATCACAGCTTCTTGATGATAGAGCAGCACAATGACATTTGTTATCTTCTCATCCTCATGTAGCTAAATCATTTCATGCCGACTTTAACGTTAGTTTCACCATCGACTTGCTTTACCAACTCACCTCACCTTTAACCTTTGGATTAATGATAGTCCAGTACAAGATTCTGACTGTATGATCATCTTGACCACAGTTTCACTGTGTTTACACAACATTTTAAATGTAAATCTGTAATCTAATTACTTTAGAACAATCAGATGTTAATTTGTTGAAACTGTCACTGTGACAGTATGAAATGGATAAAGTCGAGCTCTTCTCTCAGTGCTAAGTAGAAACAACCAATCAGAGCCAGAAGGCGGGTCTTAGCGCTGTTAATCACCCCTCTGTGTGTCTGCTACTCAGCTTCTTCTTGACAGCAGAACCTGTTGTATATGCGAAGCTAGTTAGCATGGCCACCGATGATGGAGGATAAACGGTTTCCCTGTAATGGTAAGTTGTTTCTCTGGTATTAGCACACTGAGTAGCGAGTACAGGAGGGTGATTGACTGCACCAATAACTTCCTCCTGGCTCTGACTGGTTGTTTTTGGTCGGGAGAGATGCATTTCTTCAGACAGTAACAGCAGCTCCAGGAGGAGGTTGATCTTTTCAGATTGGCTGTCACAACATAAGGACAGTTTTAACAAATATGTGAAAACATTTATTTAAAATAAGTTACATATTGAAGCTTTAATTGAAATCCTTAAAGCAGCATTATATCTGCTATAATATAAAATTATTACATCCATTACATGTTTTTTGATATCAAATATACAGACTAAAAAAGGATAAACAATTTTAAATGTACTCAGGAAAGGTAAAGTAATGTAATTTTATTTAAATAGCACATTTTCAGCAACAAGGCAATTCAAAGAGCTAAAGCTTAGGACTTTCTGTCTTGACAGATTTTTAAAAGCCAAGATGCTCACTAACTTTTGACGATGACAGTTTGAAGGAACAAACACACCAGTAGATGTGGTAATAAAATATAAGCTGGTTATATTTCTCTGCCACTTCCTCATAAAGGAATGAGATCTTAGTTTAGCGACGCTGCAGCACTTTTTCTGACATTCATTAAAATTACTTTTAGCTGTTAGAAAGCAATAATGGAGCTTCACCCACTGAAGACTGAAGATGAGGTGGATGAGGCTTTTACTGTTTCGGCGCTGCCTTTACTCTATATATGCTCCAACTACAGTGTTGAAAAGAACATTTCCACTGTAAAACAAGCTCAGTGTAAAATGTTCTGCAGAGGTTGCAAGATGTCTTGCTATTTTAAGACCCAGTCTGTCTCCCAGCATCTATTTTGAGCCCACAGCCTCCGTCAAAGTGCAGCTCTGACCAACTCAGAACCTGAACACAGCCTGGATTATCTCCATATCATCAAGTCCAGTACACATTTACTGGCACAATATTATTTAATGAAATAGTGAGAAAAAGAATTATTTCTTAAGTTTTTCTAACACACAGTGACTCTTTCTACTTGGGAGCGTCAGCAGTGAGTTTGTTGATCAACTTGTCGTAATAAATGACGTTCTCCTTCCGATTGGTGTGTACTGTTAGCATCTCGTCCATCTCCTCTTGAGTGAAAGGCTCACCTGGTTAAAAAAAAAAAACACAAAAATGTGCAAAATGTTTTTCAATAAAAAATATACTAAGACTGAATCCACTCTCCATAACTAGTATTAGCTTCTGTTTCCTCTTGAAATTTTTGTTTTACCTTCCTCCATCATAAGCTTTGTCAGCTCTTCGGGTTTGAGGAAACCTTTCTGCTCTTTGTCAAGAACCTGGAAACAGTTTACAGGTTACTATTGTTGCTTGTGTGAAAATGTGAATTCTTGAGAAAGTTTCAAGAGCTGCTTCAGAGAAACAAACAGGGTGAGGAAGAAACAGCCAATTTCACCTTAAATGCCTGAAATATTTTGCTCCTGGGGATGGGAGGAAACCTAACAGACACAACAAAGCACCAGTTACTTTTCTGCAAATACGTCACACATGATTAGTAATACAGAGACTACACAGGAGTCATTCTGATTTACAATGAAAATTTAAAAATAACTTACAGCCAGGGCACTTATAGGGTGCGTTCACACTGCAGCCTGAAGTGACCCAATTCCGATTTTTTTGACGTAATGCGACCTGTATCCGATCTTTTCATGGCAGTGTGAACAGCACAGGTCGGATTCTTTTTCGAATGTGACCCATATCCGATACGTATCCGATTCAAATGCGACCTAACGTTCAGGTCGCATTCATACGAACTGAACGTCACTGTTTCTCAACAAATCTCACTATTCTGCGTCCTGATAAGCGCAAGCGGGAATTAAAACAACAACCACGATGGAATATATGAGGATTAAGTTGTTAATATGCTGCTCCGGCCGGACAACAACTTCAAATATGTAAGCTAAGCTCCACCGTTAGCCTCCATGTTTACTTCCGCAAACACTGAGCACTTCTTCTTTTTATGGCGGTTGGCAGAACACTTAGAACGCTGACGCTATTGCGCCCTCTACTGCACATGCGGGACACTTTCAGGTCGTTTGCCCGTTTACACTGCAGAACGCATACAGGTCGCATTTACTGGCAGTGTGAACGGCCCCGGCAAAAAAATCGGAATTGCCAAAAAATCTGAATTGGGTCACTTCAGGCTGCAGTGTGAACGCACCCATAGTATTCTTACATCATCAGCATCATTGTGGATTTAAAATATTATCTTTATAAAAAGAATTGCTTGAAAAAAAGGACTCTTACCTTTTAGGCTTTCTTTTATTTTATGTACTTTGTGTTTAGGTTTATTTTGTTCTACGTTATTTTGTGAATAAATGTTGCACATTTTAACGAAAAGACAAAACATGGATAGATGAACAATTATTTTAAGAGTTGTTCAGTGTGAAAACAGTTCCACAAATCTCTAATTATTCTAAAGTTTTTGAACCGCCGGATTACAGATCTAAGTTTAATTTTTATATACTTTACGGAATAAAAATATAAAGTTTCTGACAAAGCTTCAAATATTAATGTTCACAGGTGATTAGTTCATGAGAATAACATTGAATCTAATTTTATGTAAGACATCTGGACAAGAGGAAATTTACTGTTTTGTGAAAAAATATGCATCCATCGTCTGTCTAAAGATCAGGCCAAGAAAGAGAAGGATTTAAATCATAAATCAGCTGTTTTTCTGTCACCTGAGACTGGAGGCTCAACATATACTTCTAAGAGTTTGTGAATAACCAATATAAACACTTGATAACAATAAATGCAATAGTAGATGGTGCAAGATTCTTTAACATGAAAAATACTAATTGAAAAACACATTTGTAGAAGAAAAGCATTTTATCTAAGGAACCTAATCACTGTCCATTCATAACAAAATAGATTTTTGTGTGTTGGCTGGTGATGGTGATTAAAAATAACTGTAATCGAGTTAATTATTAAGGAGTTTCATAGTATACAAACAAAAAATCTGCATCAAAATCTGAATGCTGGTGTCATGGAGCCAACATGAATTGTCTTACTTGTTCTCCAACAGGACTTTGGCCATAGCTGGCAGGAACTTATCTAGATGTACAGTTCCTGAGGAATTTTCTTCCACCTGGGTGGACAGAACAAGACACCTGGGTTTTACTCTTTAAACTTTACACCAGAACTTTTGCATATTAAAGGTCCACTATTATGCTAATTTGGGTATTTCCTGCATCTAAAAACAATCCAAGAGCTAAACAATAACAACAAACACCCAATTGTTTTTTTTGGAATAAGTAAATATTCTTCTGGTGTCTGCACAAGAGCCCCTGTTTCAAAAACCTCTAAGTTGTTGTGTCACAATCTGTTACCTAGGAACCTTAAATGCCTGAAGTGGAGCTCCACCCACTTCATTTAAGACGCTAAGCTACCGCTGCTATGGCTTCTGGAAAAGGAAAATGTTTTTGTGCGGTCCATGCATTTCTCTCATTCATGGAGAACAGAGCTGCCTGGCTTCATTTTATTTTTGCCTGCAATGTCCCTGCGATGCTGCCAAAGAAAGTTGTCGTTTGCTCAAATCATTTTAGGAAGAAGTCCTCAAACAACTACCAACATTACAGGACAGGATTTACCAAAAATACTTGGACTGAAGGAAAGTTCTGTTCATGTTCGTCACAAACCTACAGATGATGGTGATGTAAGTACAAAATGATGTTTTGTGTGCCTTGTATTGTTCAGCACAGACATGAGTCGTCAGTTAGCATAAGCTAACGCTGTGGTTGCTAAATGACGCCTTTGCTGGTCCTGACTGTGTCTCACGTTACGCTACAATATCTGCGCATTTACTAGCAGAATTGTAGTAAAGTTAAAACGATCGTTTATATTAAAAAGATTCAATGCTTGGGAAAACATGTCGGACATTACCGACATTGTCTGATTTATTTTTTTATTTTTTATTTTTTCTACATGTTGAGAAAAGTGCTTCTCCTCTAACTTCGGGAATTTTAGAAAAATGCCGCATTTGAGGGAAAAAAAACAACAACATTTTTGTGCTGAATTACTGGCTTTTGGAACAAAGATGTAAAGTTGTACTACTGTGCTTCTGCTTGAAGCCATTTTCATACATCTGAGGTAAACACGTGAGTTGGGAGGGCGTGGCTAGCAGCTTCTCATTTACATAATCGTGATTAGTTAATTTGTGTATGAAAAGAGTAAACATAAAGACTGCTCTGACCTCGGCTATAAATTCACGTATGTCTAGTTGAGTGGGGAAGCAGTCCAGAGAATACATAATGGTACCAATCTCCCTGGAAAACAGGCACATAATGAGAGTTAGAAAGAAGCATTATATCTGCTTAGCTTGATGCAGAAACTGCACTATTTTCTGACCTAGTTTGGTTTCAAGCTTTTTAAAAAATAGTTACCGACAAGGTAAAAAGGAGACCTACTTACTCTTTCTACCTTTAAGTTCAGGAGATTTTCCAAACACTTAATTATCCCAATTTATAGATGTGTTCTTACTGATGACAAAATGCTATCATTTCAGTCATAATCATCAAAACAAATATAAATTAAATCTTAAATGTGTATCTGTGTCTAATGAATATGAGCTTCAATATTTAAATTGAATAACTGAAATACCATTTTATTATTATTAGTTATGTTTGTACTTTTTAATAATTGTACATTAATTATTACTTACCGGACGTCCACCATGTTTTTGGACTCGTAGTCAAACGGCTCGAAGGCGGCCGTTATCTTCCTGTGAATAGCCAAAATGTTTTCGTTTTCTGAAACAAACAGAGCCGAATAACGAAAGCTGTTGTTAATACACCTCTAACAAACTAAGCAGGTCCTGCGGTACTTCTAAATCTGTAGGTTGACTCCATTAAACAGTACGAACCTTCACTTTCGTCCTCCGCCATCTTTCAGCTTGTTTTCCTGTTGCCTAGCAACCGAACGTTACCAGTTTATTCGGTTTGCGAGGTAACGTTAATGTCACAAAACGATTAAATAAATAAAGTGAAATATGAAAAACGTTTGAAGCAATCACTTTTTAAAAACGGTCCGTATAAGCTGCTTGGACTTTTATTTTAAAAATACTTGTAATCTTATATATTACTTTTTACTTATAAATGTTAACGATATTAACCAAAATATAAACACAATTAGACCAATAGGACACAAAGAAATAAAAGAAACATTTTCTTTATTTTTAAGACAGTATATGCCTTTAAACTAGATTTAAAAAGTAAATAAATCATTTATAAATTCAGTTGATTTACAATTTACAAACAACATTTTCCCGCAAACATTTTGAATCAACTGCTAAAAAAAAATTACAATTTCTGTTATTTCAACCGGTCATTCTGAATGCAATAACAAAGATGAGCATTTTCAGAAAATTTGTGTTGATTTAATTTATGGCACATCACCAGTGTATTTAAGCACACTGGATTTACTAAACTAACTATATGTCAAAGCAGTGTAAATAAATGAGTGTAAATAACAGTCTAATTGCACTCCTTGGGCATAATAGTTAAATACCAAACAGATAATAATAGCTCCAAACAATATCAAATCCCGTCAGATGTGGATTTTGATGTAGGGAATGTGACTCATTGACCATGACAAAAAGGCTTTTTGTTTTTTATTTTCCTATTTGCATTGTCAGAAATCATCTTTTGTCAGTTCGGTTAAGATATCTAAAATAAAGATACTGTCTTTGTCAGGGGAGTGAATGTGTTTTTGGTTGTATGCAAAGGAAAAACTGAAAACAAACTAATCCAGGATTCATTCATTCAACCACCACTTCAATTTTATCCGAAATAGAATATCTGTCAACATTAAGGATGTGAAAGAATATAAATAACTGACATATCTATATTTATTGTATTCTAACATGTGAGAACAAACTATTTTTGTGAAATATTTCTGCCAATCATACCATTTTAATTTATGGAAAGCATTATGAGTTTAATTTAAAACCTCTACCTTTGTAAAAGCTGTGGGAATTATTTTATTCGTAGAAAGAATGTGACAGAAAGCCATTGAAGAGGCCCAGTATTTTAACAGCCATTTGTTAAAATATGCTTAGAGACTCGTATAAAAAAAAATACAATTTACAGTGATAAATTTATAATTTATATTTTATCTTTAAAAGTTTTTTCTGCAGCAGGCTAAATGGTAAAGTGGTTAATATTTATATTTCTGGTTGTCCTTGATGCACAGGGGCATGGTGGGTTTCTGCTAGCACATTAGGAAGTTCTTGATCTTGATGTTCCTCTGTTTGCTTTATGGGTTCGTCCTGAAGCGTCATTACGTCCAGTTGCTGCTCGCCTTTCTGCTCCATTGCTCCTGCATTCGACTCCACAGTAAATGTGTTTGATTGCATGTTCTCTTCTGCCAACTCCTGCTCTTGATGAGGAGTTTGGTTGTTGCTTGAGCCCTTTAAAGTAGATGGAGGTAAACAACGTCACTTCAAAAAATATTGTAAAAAAAAAATCTATCAATCAGGATGTAACAGTAAATCATTGGAGGAAATATCGAGGACATTAACAGCTGCTACAATTATTAGTATTTTAATCAGTTATATTAGTTTTTAAGTGAATGTTTGATTTTCTTTTGTTATGGTGACTCACTTTAGCTAGTTTAGCTACGTCGCTAGTGCTAATACTAAAGCATGCTAGTAGCCTTTACTGGTCACACAGCAAAAAATAAAAATCTTATTTCAAGTAAGATTGAAAGTATTTGATGAAAAGGATACTCAAGTATCTTTTGACATTTAAACTTTAAAGTTGAATTAAATGTTGAAAGCTTACATAATAATTGTATTTATTGTAGTATTCACAAATATTTGATACTTTTAAATATTTAAAAATTTAATATTTGATTTAATTTAAACTCATTTAAATTAAATATTTAAATATTCAATAAAATGAAAATAATTCACATGAATAATAAAATTAAAAAATAACAAAATTAGGCAAAAGAAACATTTTCCAAATCAATTTCTTTCAATAAAACATATGAAGCTAATAAAACCTGCAGGTGTGTGTCTTGTGAATTTTTGTTTAAAACATGTTTATTCTTCATTCAGTGAAGTTTCTCACAGTGGACAGATTATCGATACTTCACACTAAAATTACTCAAGTGAAAAAGTACAGCCTTGTAAAAAGTAAATTTTTTCCACAAAGTCACTCAAGTAAATGCAACTGAATACATGTAACTAGTTACTACCCAACTCTGCTAATAATGCAGCTTCTAAAGACAATTAGAGGTAGTTTCTTAAATATAGCAACTTTCAGATTTTTAAATTAAAAAAATATTACAGATGAAACAATGTGTGCATGTTACGTAAATTTTGCTAACTGTCACAGTTTATGCTGTCGGTTTACCTGTGTGTTAATAAATGAAGGCGACAGCAGCTCTGAAGGGTCCAGCAGGCCATCCTGGTTTAGATCCTGAGTTTGTAGTAAGAAATCCACCATGGACACCACCTGAATCCAGAAGGCACGAAAAGAAAAGACACGTTTATAAAAAGCAGCCAAAGAACCCTGAAGGAGGTATTTACAAATACACACAAATACTACAGACTACTGCCTAAAAAACCCAAGAAATGTTAAGAAAGACTAGTGGCTTAAAAAAAAAAAACAACACACTGACTCAGTCACTTCAGCTTACATGCTCATTGGCCTCTGGTCCTAGTGCATGATGGGAGTTGTAGTCAGAGAGCAGCTTCATGATCTCCAAGCCATCCAAGAATCCGCTGCGATCATAATCGTAGAGACGAAACAGGAAGAACACCTCTGAAGCAAAACAGAGAAGACGCGTTGTATACTAACGTTCATTTAAATTTCACTTTGAAAAAGTATTTAGAAAAAACTCATTTAACAAAAACAACTTTCTGTGCCAGGATGAGGTGGTTTTTGGCCATACTGAAATAAATTTATTTTGCAAAACTACAGTGGAAACACTTTTTCGCATCATGTGAGACATGATCAACAGCTGGATGTTACTACTGTTGAAAACAGCAAAGAAGACAACAGGAAGTGACAGGAGGATGATGGTTTGTTTTGACTTTTGAAACTCAGAAATATCCATGTTTTTTTTTTTCTGGGAAATTTCTGAGATCAATCGTAAAATTTCAGATTTTTTTTTTTTTTTGGGTGGAAAGTTACTCTTTTTGTAACTGCCCAAATACGATATCGTAGGATGGTGAAACAAAAAAATGTTAAAGTTGCTTCAGGTCCAATCAGTGATATAATGGGGAACAATCAAATCCATGACCAGAGAAATTTGATATGTTGCTTTTACTTCTTCAGTTAAATCACTAAAATAAGTTACCCTTTCAGTAATTCAGTGATTTATTGATCCATATGGATCAATAAATCCATACAGATTTATTGATCCATATGGATCAATAAATCCATACGGATCAATAAAACCTACTGCAAACAACAGTTTGCAGTAGGTTTCGTCTACCTTGCTCCCAGGAAGTGATGTCAGGACTTCCCTGGCTGTTGCGTAGACTTTGCTGAATGTAGCTCTGCAACAACCTGCGATTACAGAGTTTTACAAAACATCAGGTGGAAATAACAGAAAGTAAAAGATAAAAATAGAAAAAAAATTAACTGGTGAAATTATTATTAAAATAAAGATGTGAACTGGGAATATTCATATAATAATAATTAAAACAAAGTCTGGTGTTTCTCCTCCTGCAGTCCTTATCAGAGTTTGGCTCTGGCCACATCAGCAGCAGAAACCGAAGTCCAGAGTGACGAGACAGAATCTGCTCAGTCCACTGTAAAAAATTAAACACTGAGCCTGTGGGGTTTGTATAAGGCTGCAATAATTTCAGTTATTGATTAATGTATTGACTATTTGACAATCGATTAATCAGATAAAACCAGGTACTTTGTGCACATTTTTTATTTAAGCCTTTACAATATTACAATGGCAGATAAACAATTAAGTTCATAAAATGGCAATAAAATAGGAATTTTATTGCCTAAAATGCAATAACATAACATTCCTTCAGTGTATGCTTGATATTTTGGAGGAAAACATTCATCTAGACTGAAAAAAATAAATAAAATACTTCCTAGAATCAACATGTGAAAAGCCCAAGTCTTTTAACATCTTTCCTAATATCCTTTAATTTTTGTTTTATTTCATATTTTTGGATTAACCGATTAATAAATTAATAGCAAAAGGTGGTCAATAAGGGCTTTTTTCTCTTTTTTTACTGAATTTGTATCAGATGAAGCTAAAACTGCCACATGAATAGGAAAACATTTACAAAGAAGGACTTTTTAATCTTAAATGCAAAATATATAATTTTTTTTGAACACTTTTAGCTTAATTACTCCTTTGAAAATGTTGAGCTCTCAGCAAATGTTTCTTGAGTCTGTATACTACAGTTAAGTACTAAATTAGTTGACGATTAATTGATGATTAATCTGATTAATCGTTCCAGTCTAAGTTTTATGTTGTATCAACATTAGAAAGCAATCTGACGAAAACAATGGCTGATGATTTTATTTTATGTTGGGTTTTGATTGCTAGCAATGATGTAAAACCTTAATAGTGCGGCTGGAGAAAACGAGTGGTGATGTGGGCATAAACTTGAAATGGACTTTCTTAGAAAGCTAATTTCTGACTCGGAGTGAGGTCGCAGTTGATCAGCTGGGCCTCGATTGAAAGCTTCTCACCTGCGTTCCTCTTCTCCAGAGCCGAAGGGGTTGATCAGTCCTGGAGGGGGATGGACATCCGATTCTTTCCTGAAGGACGAACAAATGACAACAAAACAAAAACAACACATTAAAGTAGATTTATGACGTGTTGAGTGTTATTTATTTTTAATCCAACTAGAGCACATGTGTCAAACTCAAGGCCCACGGGCCACATGTGGCCCGCCATGTCATTTTATGTGGCCCACCCCAGCATTATATAGGCCGATGATTGACTTAAAATAGGTTTTGAGCATGAATTGACTAGAAACTACATCTCCCACAATGCATTCCGATTGTTACCAGCCAACATTACGGCTTCTCGCCACTAGAGAGCAGCAGAGTCACCTTAAGTTGCTTATTGATTTTCCCAGTGAATAAAACTGAGACATCGACAAGCTAACATCAAAACGTCCAAGAAAAGAAAAATCGATTTACAAGTAAGACTGTGAATGAAGATGTGTGTGAGTTGGTCTCAGGGCGGCAGGTAGCGCTAGACTTTTTTTTGTTATCCGTTATCTTGACAACATAAAAAAATATATAAAAAAATAAAAATAAAAAAATTCGGTCATGTACTATTTTTATCCGTGAAATTACAATCATATTAACATCGGCTATTTAGTCGCATTTTATGCGGTTTAGTCAATGTTCACCGTGAATCCAGATCCCTTCACAGATTAAGCAGATAAATGTATCTACATTTTTCTCCGTAGTGACAAAAAAACCACTGACTGAGGCCCCAATAACTTTTATTAAATTAAATTAAGCGACTTCACTTAAATTAGCATCACTTCACCCGCTGGGGTCTGAACGCACATCCTCCTGGTTCCCATCTGCAGAAAAATCTGCAGTAATTCATCAGTCAGTTGGATCTGTCTGATCCAAACAGATCAACTGAACTTTGTGAGTGTTTTACCCTGCGCGGTCCGGTGTGCGCTTTTAGCAGGAATTTTTTTTTTTTTTTTTTTTTTGCGTGGTTTCACTTCTCCGAAACGGACAGATGTTACGTCTGCAGCTCCTCCAGAGCGCCGCTCTCCTGGGTAACGAGCACCAAGAAGGCTCCATTTCTTAAAGCCTTTCTAATTCCGCAGTGGTTGAGCAGCGGACTGCGCATGTTACAGTCTAACTTTTGCATCGTCATTTATTTCCTCAAGATAAACTGCCGTTTCCTCAAATGGATTAACACAACGTTGCATTCTCTTTAGTTTTCTCTGGTCTGTAATGGAGACTTGAATTTAACTCGCCATTTCAACCAAAGGTTTGTAATGAGCTTCCTAGCCATTTTTTATTTGTAAGTATTGATTTTATTTTTTAATTGCAAAGTGTTGATTTTATTTTTT
>NW_006799972.1:53768-56071 GCF_000485575.1 Poecilia formosa
TTTTATTTTATTTTAATGTGTTAATTTTATTTTTGAACCATTTTTTAGTTGTAAGTATTGATTTTATTTTATAGCCATTTAGCCAAGTCTCTGTAGAACCATTTGTCTCTGCTAATGTCATCTTCAATACAATTTTTTGATCCAGGCTTAGTTTATGGACTGTAATGTTAAATTAGGCACAAGTATAAGTCTGACAGTTTGTTCACCAAGTTACTGTGCTCTCTGAGAGGATCTGTGGTATTTGACATTGTTCCATGCTCGTTATTAGTCTCTAACAAAATTTGGATTATCTACCAGGAACACCACAAAGAGCATGAGTTTCTGTCGTGTAGTGGTTATCATGTTGGCTTTACATGCAAAAGGTCTCTGGTTCAAAACCAGACAGAAACAGATTTAGTATGTTCTATTCATCACAGGAGTTTTACTCTGTGGTGTCATGGTCTGTACTCTGAATCCAGGCATCTGAGTGCAAACCTCAGTTGAAATTTTCATGCGTCGCATCTCACATCATCAACTTTGGAACCTCAAACTGAAACAAAGCAGAGAAGTTCAGTTCCTGTAGTGTAGTGGTTATCACGTTTGCTTTACACGGAAAAGGTCTCTGGTTCGAAACCAGACAGAAACGGTTTTTGTAGGTTATGCATCTCTTGTGGTGCAGTGAGACAACAAGAGCCTTCCTGTTTTGTGATGGTTCATTTGCCAATCGACTTCAATGTAGGCTTCTTTGAAATCGAAGCTACTTTACTTCAATTACCAATTGGCAGTTCTATGGCGTAATGCACATGTGTCAAACTCAAGGCCCGCGGGCCACATGTGGCCCCCCATCATTTTATAGGCCGATGATTGACTTAAAATAGGTTTTGAGCACAAATTGACTACAAACTACATTTCAACCAAAGGTTTGTAATGCGCTTCCTCACCAGACGCTCCAAAGCGTCCGGTCCATAATTCTTCAACTCGCTGTCAGCTCCCGGTCAGAAAGAGGCATTTAGTTCAGAGTCCATGAGATGATATTCAGAAAGGATTTTTTTTAATTAATTGATTTCAGTTGCCTCTGAGACTAAATATGTGACTTGTTTTTATTATTTGTTTGCTTACCTTTAAACACTGATTTAAATATTGTAATTTTTAAACTGAGCANTATTTTTGAACCATTTTTAATTTTCAAGTGTTGATTGTATTTCAGAGATTTTTTTTATTTTATTTTAATGTGTTAATTTTAGTTTTGAACCATTTTTATTTGTAAGTATTGATTTTATTTTATAGCCATTTAGCCAAGTCTCTGTAGAACTATTTGTCTCTGCTAATGACATCTTCAATAAAAATTTTTGATCCAGGCGTAGTTTATGGACTTTAATGTTAAATTAGGCACAAGTATAAGTCTGACAGTTTGTTTACCAAGTTACTGTGCTCTCTGAGAGGATCTGTGGTTTAAGTATTTGACATTGTTCCATGCCCATTGTTGACATTAGTCTCTAACAAAATGTGTATCATCTACCAGGAACAGTGGAAAGAGCATGAGTTTCTGTAGTGTAGTGGTTATCACGTTTGCTTTACATGCAAAAGGTCTCTGGTTCGAAACCAGCCAAAAACAGATTTTGCATGTTCTATTCATCACAGGTGTTTACTAAAGGTCAACAAGGGTTCTGCGGTGTCATGGTCTGTACTCTGAATCCAGGCATCTGAGTGCAAACCTCGGTTGAAATTTTCATGCGTTGCATCTCACATCATCAACTTTGGAACCTCAAACTGAAACAAAACAGAGAAGTTAAGTTCCTGTAGTGTAGTGGTTATCACGTTTGCTTAACACGCAAAAGGTATCTGGTTTGAAACCAGACAGAAATGGTTTTTGTAGGTTATGCATCTCTTGGGGTGCAGTGAGACAACAAGAGCCTTCCTCTTTCGTGATGGTTCATTTGCCAGTCGGCTTCTTTGAAATCGAAGCTACTTTACTTCAATTACCAATTGGTAGTTCTATGGCGTAATGCACATGTGTCAAACTCAAGGCCTGAGGGCCACATGTGGCCCCTCAGCATTTTATAGGCCAATGATTGACTTAAAATAGGTTTTGAGCACGAATTGACTACAAACTACATCTCCCATAATGCATTCCGATTGTTACCAGCCAACATTACGGCTTCTCTAGAGAGCAGCAGAGTCACCTCAAGCTGCTTATTGATTTTCCCAGCGGTTAAAACTGAGACATCAACAAGCTAACATCAAAACGTCCAAGAAAAGAAACATCGATTTACAAGTAAGACTGTGAATGAAGATGTGTGAGTTGGTGTCAGGGCGGCAGGTGG
>NW_006799972.1:57497-85303 GCF_000485575.1 Poecilia formosa
CAATATGCTGAAGTGGCCCTCGGGGAAATTGAGTTTGGCACCCCTGAACTAGAGAGTGTAACATGAACATCACCCAATATTTACCAAAAATAAATTATTTTTACCTAAACCAGGAATAGTTTACTCTGATTTAGTGTCAAACAGTGACAACATGAATCTAAACATCTACTGTCACCTGAACATGTTGTAGCTTAAATTTTAGCTTCAAATGTGATGAGTGAGGCTCCCTAATGGAGTAACTGGGTCACCTCTGAGTCCCAGGGAGACCCGGTGCTGCCAGGCTCAGGTTTATGAGGAAACACAGGGACAGAGCAGGTGGGACCAGCCGGTACCCCATGAGCAGACCTGAAAATACACAATGATGGGATCAAACATTCAGTGTAGTTTCCCCACACTGAACACTGTTACACTTCAAGATTTAATATGAAGTCTGATTTAAAAGGAAAACATTTTATACAGGAAACAAAACCAGATTTTTAAACTCATCTGCACAAATTGAAGGTCTCAAGTTCACGTCTGCTGATTTTAGCTTTTTTTTCTTCTTGAAATTAGCAACCTACAAAAATCAAACATTCTGCTTTCACTTTTAAAATTATAGTTAAAAAGGTCAACTTTCAGCAAACAACACTACAATGGAAGCCATTTTTCTGTCTATCTTGCAGTAAAAATTAATGTTCTGCATCCCATAGTTCTGATTATTATTAGGTTTTATCTCATAAGTAAAACATGATCAAGTCATAAATACAGGATTCATTTATAAACTCTGTTCTCATTACAGAGGTGGAAATGGCTTCCATAAAAATAAAAATCATTGCTTTCACTGAAAAGATACAAATAAGATTCTCAAAGCTATGATACAGTTCTACAAATTAAAAATGTTGTCTCAACATTTTTATTTCGGTTTTTGCATTACATTTAAACCCAAAAGTCAGTTTTCTTTGAGTCTTGTAAATCTTCAGACAGTTTTAGAGCCATTCAGATTTAACAAATACATTATTCTGAATCCTTATTTATAGTCACATCAAAGAGAAGCTATTAGCAGAAGAAAATTAGCTAATTTGCTGTGATGCATGAAAAAAACCTGCAGATTTTATTCTCAGTTGAAGGGTAAGTAGGTCAAAATGAAAACTGCCCCTTTAAGATTAGTTATTGTTATACTTTGTTCTTAGAAATTCAATGTTTTATGGTCATTGCCTTCAAATTTTTCTCTTTATCAATACTATTCCAAACGAGGATCAACAACTAAAACACATTTTGTGTCCTTTACTAAAAGTTAGAGGGTTTATCAGTGTATTGTTCATATATTTTTATTGTTTAAATCCCTGCAGCTTCCTCATACAGTCGATGCAGTTTGCTCCGTTTCGTTGCAGCATTATCTGCCACCGCAATTCACACGACGAGACAAACAGGTTCCTGAATGATGTCTGTCTTTAACATCAAACCTCCATCTCGGATAAATATTTAAGGTCTTGTTAAATCCCAGGATCCTTAGTAACCTGGAAACTAAATATTTAAATAACCTTGCAGTCGGTGAAATCAGTGCAGCAGCTCTGTAACCTACACACCGAGCCTACCTGAATGCATAGCTGGAGTGTTGACAGGAGAAACGCGTTGATTTCCGCAGGTTAAAGGTTCATTTCTGAAAAACACCTCTGGCCCGTCCCGCACCGCCCCGCACCGCCCCGCCGGCTCTGCAGCACTGCGCCCTCCCCCACTCTGGTCCCCGCTGCGGGTTTTGCTCCGTGGCAGGCTCCACGTGGAGGAGCCCGGTCTGTCTTTGTCTTGGATTTTCCTGCCACGCCACGTCCACGCACACAGTCACATTCCTCTAAGGGTGCGGACACACAAACCTGATATTTATTTATGTCATCCTGGGTCACTTCTCGACTTTCACTTCGTTTAAATGGGCGGAGCAGCAGTTCATTCGTGTGGGTGAAATGCTCTCAGCCGTTTGTTTTTGCAGCATATTTAGGGTTGTGATTAACGTGCAGTTTAAATCCAGAAAGCGCAGCGGCCTCTCCTGTATGGAAGACCAAAAATGCCAAAATGTAATAAATTAAATTCTTACTACAGAGGTGAGTAGAGTACCCACAATTGTACTGGAGGGTAGCACTACTTTAACACACATCTACTTAAGTAGACGTGTGTAAGAAATAACTAAGAAATGACTCAAGTAAGAGTAAAAATGTATTTGGTAAAAAGTCAAATCAAAATTTAAAAAAACGATCTGAAAAGGAATAACAAGTCATCAGTTCCAAACACAGCAGTAAGTTTGTCTCTGAATGGCTCAAAAAACCCAAAACGATGGGATTAAAATAGTTGAAGTCTAGACTTTAGTAAGATTAAGATGATGTGGGATTATTTTAAAACATTTTGCAATGTGGCTGAACGAAAACAAGAAGAGTTTCTCCCATATCCTTAAAGGTCGGACGATTACTTTTCCACACAGGGCCAGGTTAATAAAATCCTCATCTGAAAACTGGATTTACTTAGATTAAAATTACTGAATGTTTTCTGATCAATCCCTTTAAAATGGTTCAGTCCACACCTGGAAAATAAAGGGCAGAGCTACAATTCTACAATATGACCACAAGATGTCCCTGTAGCATTTCATTTAGCTCTAAGTATCATACTGCAATTCACGATATAGTTTTGTAGGAAATGTTGAATTGGCTACATGCAAATCTTTAAATGTTTAACATATTTTCATTAGATGCCACATCTTAGGAAGTACAAAGAGATTCAGTGACAAGTTTATAAAATATTTCCACCTAAAAAGAATTTCCAAAAGTTCAAATTATTTAGTTTTCCCAACCTTCAGTAAGACTTTGTTTTACCAAGTTATTGATAATGAAGTTAAGGAGCAGAGACGTACTTCAATGCCAACCCAGTTTAATCAGCCATCTTATCAGCTGCAGTAAAGATTATAAAGGCAACAACAAAGTGTTATTTACTTAATAGCAACATGAGTTCTTACGCCATAGAAACACGAGGATGTTTGTTTTTTTACTCATCCGGATAATTACAGATGAAACTACGCACACAAAAACAAACACAAGCTCACTTCCCACATCCAAACGAACGAGTCCTTAAGGTTTCAATACAGACAGAATAAACATGACAGGACACGTTTGAGCTGAAGGAAGAATTCAACTTTTTAAAGTGTGGCCTCCTTCCTTGACTTTACAAAAAGTACATAACAGATCTTTCCAAAAATAATTAGAGCACGCATTGTGTTAATCTCAGTTTCAGAAAGATTTTTTTCTAACAGATGGCTAACTATGTTTACTTTAAATTTACAGAAGAATCTTCTCACACGCAACAGTACAGCTATTAATACACAAAAAGTATTTTTCCTTGCAGGTTGGCATAAGATTTCGAGGGTTTTTGACTTCAGATGTAATAAAAAAAATCATTGCATGATGTAAGGTTGCACATTTTAAGGAAACTAACAATGAGAGACCATATTTTCAGTAATTACCATATTGCTTCATATTAAATGTGGCTGTACACACATTATTAAAAGTCAATGAAGAATGTGCGAGACCTTCCAGTTGCAGGATGAAAAGAAAAGCATTACACAGGAGGTCAAGCATCTCTGTTCGTGACTGCAGCCCCATGTTGACTCGTTATTTCACAGCTGGTCGGTGCACAAGCATCCGACCAACGGCCGCTTACAGGAAACGGGATTACGCTGCAATTATTCACATGGTTTACTGTCAAATATGAGTATGAGAGTAACATATCTGTATTATTTTACGTCCTCCAACAGTATTAACTCCATATTTTATGCCTGGAGTTGTATTCACAGCATCGGGAGGGAAAATTACAAAAACAGACCAATTAATTACTCACGTTTAACAAATTTGTTCTTTAGCTGTTCATGTTTTCCTGCACATCAGCTTTACTATTTTCAGAACAGTTGCACAAATTGGATAGCTTTGCAAAAGTATTCACTTCCCTTAAATTTTCCTACATATTACAACAAATTTTATTGTATTTTATTGGGCTTGACTAACACAACGCATTGCAAAATTGTGAATATGATGCACGCTTTTCATAACTGATGTGTTTTGGTGTAAAAGTATGATGCACTTTGGTAATCCACCAAATGGTGTTTAATCAAAATATTGACTCATAGTGGCAAATACAGCTTCACAGTCCAGATTTTTATTTGTAAAAATGTTTGAAAATCATTTCTTTCTTGCCTTCTGCCTTACAGTAATTCACTTTGTGTTGATTATATAAAGAAGTGAAGAGGTTTAATGGGCTTGAAAGGTGTTTTGTCTGTTTGACGGCCTGTATATAAGGTTAAAAAAATCTCCAAAAGTGCACAAAAGAAAAAAAAAACAAAGGTTTTCCCTAAAGGACCGTTTAGTGACACTGACTTTTCTGCACAGTGTCACAGAACTGCACGTCTTTGTTTTCTTAAGCATGCTCACACAGCCATGACGCTCACACATGTCCCAAACTGAGGACATCCCTCCATTGCATAACAGGGATTAGGCTCCTCTTTTTGGTGGCCCCCAATAGTGAAAACTGTGTGAGTCTATTTTTGACCTCTGGACCTCGGTGTCATTTCAGTGTACGCTCACTGCAGCAATTGGTACATGCCGTCCCAATCTGCATTCAGTGTGTGGGGCTCAAACTCTCTGAACGGACGCAACTCAAAGCTCGGCTGTCTGAAAACTGTCTTTGTGATTAATCCTCTTGCAAAATTTAATAGTTTAGATTCTTGTGAGATGGGTTTAGGAGCAGGTTTGGTGATCAATTGGTAAAATGCAAACTGCAAAAATACAAAATCTTACCAAGTATTTTTGTCTATTATTTTATAGCACACTTGAAATCAGACAAAACTAATTTAGAAGTGACTTTTAAGCAATTTAAAGGAGCCTGGTTTTAGTCAATAATTCCTGAATTTTGAATGTAAAAAGTACTTGCTCTTTTGGCAGGTTCAGTAAATTAATCTGCAATGGGTCTAGTATTTTTTCATCCATATTAAGGAATTATTTACTTAAAAAAAGCTCTTATTTCTTGCTGCAAAGTCACTTCTACGTTAGTTTTGTCTGATTTCAAGTGTACTAAGATATTTGCACTAGAAACTAGACCAAAATACTTTTGTATTTTTTCAATGCAGAAACATCAAGAAGATTAAATTAAATGATGAGTTTGAGAAATATGATATGATGACATTTGCATATATTTTGTCTTTAAAATATGAACATGCATTTTGTATCTGACAATTGCGTTGTGTCGTAATTTTTAAAATCTGTAAAATGTTACACATGTGAAACGTTTTCTCAAGTGAAAATCCTGTTATAAAATGTGAAGGTGTGTTTTACTTTTGTAGGAAATCTTTCCTACGTGTCACATATAGATTCTTGGTCAGAATCGCACAAGGAGGATATTTTTCTCTGCACACCAGTCTAAACACACTCATGTCTAAACACAGATGGAGGGCAGTTTCACATCATGAGCGTCTAATTGGAGACTTGTGTCAGAAAATGTTCTCAGGACATGAAGGGTTATTTTTGCAGGGGGGCTCCAAACAGTCAGGGCAAATTAACTGGAAGATTTCTTAATTGCAGCCACTCAGGAACATGACTTGGACATGCGTAAATGACATGTGGACTCAATGTTTTGAACTGGATAAAAAGTTCTGTTTCCATGAAGTCAATGGGCAGCTGTGAACTGCAACACAGTTACATATAAACGTATGGAAAGGTCAACTAGAAAGACTTGCACAAAAATACTTACATGGTCACATGGAAACACTTGTAAAACATGTTTCAGACAGTATGGAAGTAATTTAGCATCTTACAAGTTTATATGGGGCTCCAAAAGTGTCAAAAAGTATTCATACATGTTATTAAATATATAAGGTCAGAGATTTCTTCCTACCTGGAATTGATAAAGTTTAAAAACACATATGATCTTTTGTTTTGGAAATCCCATTTGTTTTAGGAAATAACAGCTGCTTTTTGGCAGGAAGGTTACCTGAATGTATGTCTGGATCCCCATGTGTCCATTTTAACTCCTAAATGTAAAACTCTGACATTTTCAAAGAAATACAACTCAGCTTCCATTTATAGTGCATGTCTAGACATTTGCTAATAATTTTGGCACATTTAATGTATGAGCTATGGCATTCAAAAAGAGCCTAAAATTAGCCTTCTAAAGAAAATGTTAATTTTCCCAAACATTTGAACATTTCTAAAAGAAAAGTCCTTATGCTCTTGAAGGGTACCTGTTGTGCAAAATTTACATTTTGCTTGTTTTTCTTTTTGTTGTTTTTGTTTTGTTTGTTTGGTTTTTTTTTTTACATCCATTTGGGTCTCAACTGCTTCTGAAAACAAACCAAGCGGTTTTTTTTTTTTTTTTTTTTTTTTTTTTTGTTAAGTACTCAGATGTTTATTTGTCAATAAGTTAATGTTTTTTGGTTTCTGGAAAATGAGCTGTTTAAAAAATCTCCAGAATGTTAAGTCACGATCAACGAGTACTGGGCCGTTACTTGGCAACCACAGTAAAGCTCCAGCACATTTGGTGAGCTGATTTTACTGCTGTTTGCGTTTTATAATGGTTGCTGGAAGAGACAAATGTCATGTTGTTGACTTTCCATCCAGAAACTATTCTAGTTGGTTGTGCAGGAGGTTCTACTTCTGCTTTTCAAAGCTGTATGGTTGTATAACTGTGCATCGATTTCATGTTTTGAAACTGAAGAATCTGGTACCTTTTAAAAATAAAACTGAAAATATTAAATGTTTAATGAAGTTAGTAATTTTCATAGGTAGTATAGTAGTCAAAGGTACTTTTATCACCATTGATAATTACATCCAAAAATATTAACTCATATACACAATGCATGTATGCACACATGCACATATTTTTGGCACATTTACCACCCCATATATTCATAGTATTTTGCATTAAATGCAAAATGTGTGCTGTTCTTCATCACTTACTGCATATTTACTTCTATTCACTTTGTCCTCATTCCGAAAGTACTAAAAAGAACACAGTAATGTATTTTTTATTATTACTGATTTCTTAATTCTCACAGTTTGTATCTGAACACAGGGATATTTTTTTATTGTTGCAGTTTTTCCATCTCTGACAGAACAATGAACTGTAAATTATTCCAGAGAACTAAAGGAGAATCTCAGCACATCTGTCTGTGAACTGAACCACAAAACAAAGTGGGTCAAGGAGCAGGACAACAAGCTGATGGCACAATGCATCCTGCTGCAAAATGAGTAAAGAAGAATCAACTCAATGTTTTGGAAAGGAGTAGTCAAAGTCTTGACCTTAATCCAGCAGAAAAGTTGTGGAAAGGCATAAAGCGAGACATTTGGGGGAGAAAACCAGCAAACAAAACCCAGAACAAAATGTTCTGTACTCACCATTAAAGTCTGAAAATATTTAAATCTATGTAGAGCTTTGGAAAAAACTAAGAGCCCACTGCACTGAACCCCACTGAAAACCTCCTGGTTATTGAATATGAACTTGTTTTCTTTGCATTATTTGAGGTCTGAAAGCTCTGCATCTTCTCATTTTCTGTAAATAAATACAAAATGTTTGCTTCTAATTTCAGATAAGTTGTCAGAAGTTCATAGAATAAAAGAATAATGTTCATTTTACTCAAAAATATACATATAAAAACTAAAACCAGAGAAACTGATAATCTTAAGTGGTCTATTAATTTTTTCCAGAGCAATGCAAAAAAAAAACTCTTACTGGAAGCTAATTTGGTAGAACATTTGGCTTCAGTTTAATTTTAGAACAGTTGGAAAAAGAGCTTCAATTTGGTGCAAACCTGACAAAAATGTTTGATGAATGAGCATAAATAAAGCTGCATATGATTAAAAATTATGTGCCTGTGGTTTCTCTATTAACATTATAATTAAAAGTTCCTTTATTAGTTCAGATCCTGTGACTTACAAATTGTTAAGCTAACAAACGCCCCATGTAGTGGAGACATTCAGAAGCACTTTTATAGTGGAGACACTTCATTGAATAGAAGGAAAATATTTGCTCCATGTATTATTTTTATCCTTCAGACAGACTACCTATCACTGATAATAAATGGCAGAAAAACAAGTTAAATGAGAGTTCTATCTTTAGTACCTGCAGCATAAATTGACCATAACTAAGAATCAGCATCACTGATTGTTGCTCTGCAGACGAACTGCGGTCATTAAGCAGCCCGTTTGTAAAGGATGTGCTGCAGCTCACAGATATGCAGACACACTGGCATGTTAATCCCAACTGCAACAACATTTCTTCAGACTGGTCAACAGTTCTCAGAAAAAGAAACTCTGGAAACATTTCCATGGTGCATTTGTTAAAGAGCTCACAAAAATGGGCTTTAATGAATCCAAGAACTAATTTAAACGTGATTGGTTAGAGATTAAGTGAAAATGATGTAAAGCTGAATCAATGAAACAGAAAAACAAAGAGAGAAAGAAACAGAAGGTAAGAAATGGACATCATAAACAAAACAATAAAGGAATAAATGGATCAGCAGAAGCATGTTGGGGGTGACGAGTGTTTCCTGTGTAAACATGGAGGCTAATAAATGAACTAAACTAAGCTCAGCAGACTGAGAGATCAGGGGCAGAAACGCATCACAGAGGATTTATGAGGCAGAAACACAAACTAAAGATTATGTAAGATCAGACTGGCCTTTCTGTTATGAATTAGTAAGTTTTGAGACATTTTAAGAAATACAGTTTCTTAAAACACTCATGTTACTATCTGCATTTTACAATGACTTCCTGTGATGGCCTAAGAAAAAGTAGTGAATAAAAGAAAATGATAAAAGGCTTTCAAACTGTCTGAAAAGTGTGGTGGGCATTTACATTCCGTTCATTTTGATGCACATGAACTGCATTTCATAGCACACCAGTTTTTATGCAGAAACCTTGAATGGTTTCTTAGTGGTTTTGTCCATAAGCAGGAACGGAGCAGACTGGACTTCTTGAGGAAGCTGAGATCCTTCAAGGTTTGCAGTAAGATGATGCAGTTAAGTATAACTATAAGAACTTATAAGTCTGTTGTTGAGAGCATCGTCTTTTCTCCCCTTATCTGTTGGGCAGCAGCATCAGAACCTAATTAGTAAAAAGAGTGTAATTTCATTTAGGTATAAACCAGATCCTCTGGAGACTTCAGATGTAGAGAACATCAGTGAACAAATCTCATAATGAATACCAAGAAATGGACGTTTTAGGGAGAAAGTTAAGTTCAAAGTTTGTTTAGGGTTTAAAACATTATCCCAAACTTTGATAATTTGATTGTATACACATTTTTAAATGAAAAAGTACCACTGCAAATTGGTGTATTTGTTTGCTAATGTACATTCAACAAATTTATCAAATTAACATTTGAGCTGATACATGAATTAGGCTCTTTCTACAAACTGCATGTTCATTTACAGCATGTATTCAGAGCTGTAAGTCAGAATGGATGTTACAGCGAGCGAGCCAGGAATCCGCACATTTAAAGTCACACAGGCACCTTCTATGTTTAGCAGAAGGAGTGGGCACATAATTAACCTTTAATTGTCGGGGTTCTGAGGTGGAAACACCAACAATTAAGCAGCTATTAATTTCTCATTTGGATCTGAGAGAAGGAGGAGGAGGAGTGAGAGAAGAAGAAAGATGGAAAAACAAATGGAGCCAGAGACATGAATGTTTGAGTCTTTGGAGGCTGAGAAACATTTTGAACATGGACGTTTAAAGATGAACCACAAACAGCACCAGAAAATACTGAATACTTTAAGTAACAGCACATTTAATCCACAGTTTGTAGCCTTTTTCAGTCTCGGTTAGCTTGTTTGGTAAAGCCTAACCTGTGCAATCAACCTAAGAAAAGTTTCAGATTTGACTTCAGGCTTATGCAGAGCAACAAGGAAGGTTTTCCTTTCAAATTTCCATTAAAATACGATCAATAAACATATTCCTTAGTTTTTCACTCTCACAATCCTCATTTTAGGGATGCAAGTTATCAATTAAACTATTAATTTAAAGTTGACTGATCTTATTGATCGACCAATCCAAAAATAAGTCGGAAAGAATAAAATATGTGAAACACTTGATCAGAGGGGTGTTTGTACAGTAGTACTGTTTGTGGTTGCTCTTGAAGGAGTTTAAATTTGCTCTATGCAGTGCTTTAACTCACGGCTTCTCTCAAAATAAAACGTTAATGCATTTTTTTTCTCCGTTATCTCCTCCGCTTTAATGTCATCCGATCGTGTAGCACTAGCACATCAGTCATTTTTGGTTGGTTGCTGAATGAGCGATTTTAAAGCGATAATTTCTCCCTTAACTATCATTAAGATACGTTTCGGAGTTTGTCCAGTGTTTAAATTTCAAAACGGCGCATAAAGTGCATTTTGTATCCCACACCGGTCTGTATTTTGACCTTTACTCTTTCCCGTTCTGGTCCGCCATCTTTGCTTCCGTGTCAACGGCCCTACAGGACTCTACGGTCATCCAGAAGCGGACGGCTCCGCTTCAGGATGACCAGTGGCGCCCTCTGCTGGTTGGCGGCCAAACTACAACACTGAAAGCAGATCTAAGCGGACGTTAAATATTAATAGACTGGAATTAAGTTTGATTTAATAAACCGTTAATCGACAATTAATCATAAGTGTGCTGTAAATTAGGGAAGAATGTCTTACGTTTCTCTTTTCTTGTCATTTATGAGAAGTCTGTAAAGAAAGTCAGGACTGACAGTGTGACCATAGTGGTGAGTAAGTATCCTAAAGCAAATAAGATGTGTTAGATTGCAGGGGTTGAGTGTGATAATAACGTAGCTGTGCGTTCACCAGCACCTGGTTTATAGCACCTGTTCTGGTTAAACATTAGAGAATCTGACCTTTGCTGCCCCATGTACATTAAATACACTCTTATTTTGATGTCGACAAATTATATCTGATGTTTAAAATAACCAAAACTTCACCATACTCAGACACACACCTGCAGTTTTTGCTAAAGTTTTATATTGAAAGAAACTGACTTGAAAAAAAAAATATTTTCCTGATTTTATTTTTTGTTACTTATATCAATTATTGTAATTTTTATCCTTAAAATTCCAAAATTTCCACTTAATTTTATATTTTGGTCTGTCTGATTAGGTAATTTTTAAATATTAAATGATTGATAATTTGATCAGTTACTGAATACTTGAGTAGACGTTTTACAAAGTACTTTGTAAAATTACTTGAGTAATTTCTTGGATGGTTACATTTTACTTCAGTAAAATGTGTTGTTGAAGTAGTACTACTGTTACTTGAATGCATATTTTTGGTTACTCTACCCACCTCTGATTACAGCCCTAATCCTAGCCTTCTGGCACAAACAGAAATATTTTGGCGCCCCCTCTAAGGCGGCGCCCCTATAATTCATACACACTTTTTGTTCCACGGTCAGAAACTAATGGGTGTTGAGGGCCTGTCCACGTTTGGGGACCACCTCTCCGTACCACGGACCTCCTCTCCTCCTCCTCTCGGTAACAAGTCACCGGTGCGCTCAAAACCCTGAGCGCACACGGAGAGCGTCGCCAACTGGAGAACTGGCAGAAACCACAGGAGACAGAGAGACCAGAGAAACTGTTTAGTGAAAAATACCCCAAACAGCACCGACCAGTGTCCGATCAGCGCTGAAAGCCACGAAGGGAAGCAGAGGGAAGACGGAGCGCCGGTCCGTCCGCCCTCCTCAGCACCGCGCAGGGGAGACACGCATCGGAGGAAAGATTCCCCGCAACGCATTGAAAGCTTCTGGTGAGGAGAAGAGGAGAGCGGAGGGCATCGGATAGCCAACCACGACAAGTGAGTGAGGATTTTATTTCATCCTGATTGAGCTCCAGGAAACATCTTATATTGATGTGAAGTGGTGCATTCAGTTAGAAACATTGTTTTACCTCAAAACGCTCACCTGAAACTTTACACAAACATTTTTAGAGGTTAACTTAGTCCTGCATGTTTCTTTAACAAGTGTAGAAAAATATATTTGAGGCAAGTTTTTGTTTATTACCATAAAAAAGTCAAAAATAATGCATTTCTTACACAGAAGAGGAGCAAATACAATATTTTATCTTTTTGTAAACAAACTAAAGTGGAAGGTAACATCAGTTTGTTATAATTTTTATAACTTGAACACAAATGCAAAAACTTTAAAGGGTTTTCCCAGAATATAAAGGAGTCTTTACATTTTATTCTGAAGAAGTTCAAGTACTTGTTATATTTTATACCATGTTCATACTAAAAGTTACAATCCAATGCATTTAAGTTTATTTAGCATATTAAAATGCACGAAAGGACAAAAAATGACTGATAGGTAAAAGTGACGAAGTAGACAGCTCAAACAGTAAATATCTTCTTGTCTTCAGCAAACTATCTTCTTGTTTGCATCCGATTGAGAGTAAATAGAATAACCGTCAGTTATAAAGGAAAAAGGCACGAAATGTATCGCATTGTTACACCAAGTTGAGAAAACATTGTTTTATATATCAATAATCCAAAATATAATTGAAAAGTAGTTGCAGCACAGAGACTAGATAATTGTTTGGTAAAATTCCTCAAATGAATAATCCTTATCTGCAACCTACAGCATTCCTATAGGTAAAATTATTCTCTACTTGTGGGAAACTGCTTTAAAAGACTTATGAGTTGTATAAGAACTATTTCTGTCTTTTGCTCATAAGTTCATTTTGAAAATTGAAATAGATCCAGAAAGTGTTTCTGAAGAACTAAAAGTTTATGAAGAGCTGAAAGAAAAGGTCAAGTCCAAACCAGATCACAATGTGAACAGGGATAAACTAAACTAATTCATAAAGCAAAATTAAGGTTTTTAGTGACAAGAGGATGATACTCCTCTTATAATACTAATATTTTTTATGAATGTATTGCTAATAAAAATGTATTTTCTCCAGCTCAGATTCTCATCATCAATAAAAAGTCCTGAAGTCTCAACAAAATCAGTGAAATGCTAAGATAAATCTCTGGAGTGTAACTCTTCCCACTGAAGATAATAAAACTGGATTTTTTTCATATTTAGTAAAAATATGTTCAGTTTAAGCCATGATAAGTTGTGCAAGTTCACACACTAAATCAACGCGATCATAAGAGCTTTGCTACAAATAGTACTATTATGACAGACCTAAGAGCATAAGAAAATAATTTTTTAATGAATGCATATTTATTTAACCATGTTGGTGTGCTCTCACGGGAATGTGTTTGTAAATTTACCAATGAACAGTAAGTAGTCCTAGCATGGATTCCTGCACAATCCCACTTATAATACTCTGCCTTTAGCTTTGATTACAGCTTGCATTCGCTGTGGGTGCCAGTGATTTGACCTTTGACCTTTCTTAAACAGACTGACATCTTTTCCAGGACCACAGGATGACTGCTGGCATGGTTGTTTTAGAGATGAAACTCATTGCATCAGTTGAATGGGTTAAATATCTTGTTAGTAGCTGAAAGATGGTCGCGCATTTAGTAATTATCCAATAGGAAGCTTCTGTTAGAAACACTTCATGTGATCATGTGATCATGTGATCGGCTACAGGTCAAACAGGCAAGAAACTTGATAGACTTGTTATTAATTTCTCTATTAGTGATAACCAAGAAAGATTAGTAAATATGTACATAAGTAATCAGAAGTGGGTAGGGTATCTGAAAATTGTGCTCAAGTAAGAGTCGCACTACCTCAATTTATTTTTACTCAAGTAAAAGTAAAATACGACTCAAGTTCTGAGTGACAGATTAAAACATCAATTATTTAATATTTAAAAATTACAATCATCAGACTCAAGTAAGAGTAGAAATACTTCTTAATAAAGTTACTGAAGTAAAAGTAACAATAACAAGCATAACATAGTAAAAATACTCCTAAATTAAATTTTTACCAGAAAGTTACTCAAGTAAATGTAATACTACTGAACTCTGGAAGTAATAACATAAACAGCATAACTTTTAAATAAAAATGTTCTGTTTCCGTCTTTTTTCTCTTCAAATATACAACTTTGGATTTTCCAAAATCACATCCATTGGTGGATATTAAGAGGACATTTTTTAGCATCAACTTACTGCCAAAAACAGCTGGGTGTTTTTAAACTGTTGAGACCAAAATGGAGGCATGAAAATGTGCAAAATGTGAATCCTCATAATAGATCCCCTTTAAGAAAGACACATGAAGATCCAACAAAATTACCTCACTGTAAAACAGTTGAGCCACATTTAGTTGTATCAACTATCTTCTGTTCTTTAAGTCAAATAAATTTAACGAGTTTCAGATTATGATCCTAAATGTGAGTATGAGAAAGATAAATTTACAGTAGTAGGTTGTGTTAACTTAATAAGAGATGAACAAATTAGAGTTTTTAGGTTGGCACTTAAAAAACTGAAAGAAGAAAAAGAGGAAGTGGGAACTATTTCCCAGAATGCTTAGCAGCTGTTTTTGTATTCAGAGATGGAAGTGTGTTACATGATCTGACTTCTGTGTTATTAAGGTAAATGCTTATTTTAAATCTTGAGGATAATCTCATGTTTTGAGCTGAATTCATTGTGATGTTTAATAAAATTCATTATCAGATCAGAAATTTTGTTAATGTAATTTGAAACAAAAATTTAAATTATTCTAAAGTAAAATAAGTAGTTATTTTAACATGATAATAGAGAAATGTGGCTCTTTAACCAGGTGAGGGCTGTTTTTATTTGCATATTGTGAAATAATTATTTGGTTTAAATTGCAGCATTAAGTTAAAACTCACAATTCAAGATTAATAAACTTAAAAAACAATGTTTAGACAACTTGTCTCTTGTTAAATCAACTTCATGAACTTTAATTTCTGAGTTAAAACCAAAACATTTTTCTTGTTGACTTAAGTTACATTTCAAGGCAGCAGGTGGACTTTCATTTCCAAGTTAAACCATTCAGTTTCACTTGAAACTACACTGTTTTACAGTGTAGTGAAACTCCAACCTATATACTTTTAATCAACAACTTTCCTTCCTGGATGCATTAATTCACACAACAATTAGACAATGTCGACTCATACGGTCGATATCTATAAATTACTTTTATCAAGACAAATAAACCAATATTTGTGCGTAAGAGAGGAAATGGATGGTGTAAAATGAGGGGCAAAATGTGAATAATTTAAATAATAATCCAGTTTTTTCCATAGTGGCAGCTCCAGACTTATTGGACCCAAAATCAGCCACTCACAACACGAAGCCTCGCCTCTCCTTCTCCACCAAGCCAATCACACTGACGCCTCGGGAGGAAAGTGAGGTGAGGAATCAAACCTAAGAAAGCAAAAACTATCCAGACAGAAGTCATTTTAGAGAGTTGCTGAGGGCTGACTGACCAGCCGAAGTGTTGCAGGTCGTGGCCACAGTGATGAAGTGGAAGACGGTGACCGCCATCTTTCTTTTGGTGGTTCTGTACCTGGTGATAGGAGCCGCCGTCTTCAGATGGCTGGAGCAGCCTCATGAGAGGTGGGCGTCTGTTTTCATTTCACTATTACTCCTCCAGCTTCATTATTTTATCTCTGAGCCTCAAAAACTCAGGACAGCTTCACATCAAGAACCCTCACCACTTCTATAATTTAGTTTTTGAAGGCGTCTCTACTAGCTTTGGGAGTCTAGAGAGGAAATTCTTCACAACCTCGAATATTTTGCAGCGTCTAACAGGTTTTTAGCTTCCTCCATTTTATATGGAAGGAAAGCATTCCCACAGCATGACCCTGCCAGCACCATGTTTCCCTGAACTCCAAAGTGACCAAATGCCATTTGGCTGTTTCTCAGATAATTGGCTTCAATAAGAATAAAAAACACACAGGTGGACTTTACTTAGCCATAAAGTGACTTGTTTTTATTTATTTATTCTTATTAAGTGGGATCACAGGAATGGAGGATGAAGACAAATGTGTGACACACTTTTCAGATTTGTAATCGTGAAATATTTCATTTCTTTTTTTTAAATGTAGTTGTTTATTTCAAATAGAAAACAAACAACAGGATAAGACAAAACACATGGATACATAAACAAGAACAAAATAATTTACCACTACTGTTCTGTGAATACTTATTTAATTCAACACCTTATCTCAATTTAACACAATATATTATGTATTGATTCAGTAACTATCAGAAATTTGTAATTAAAGTAATTTTATTCACATGCATGTTCAGTATACTGTGCTAAAGAACGTACAAATAAATTATATTGTATAAGCAAAATTATTTCAAGACAAGAAAATCTACAGATCCGTAATAATAATAATATTAGTAATAATATAATATATTATTATTATACTTATATTTAATATTATATATATTAAATACTACTATTATAAAATAATAGTAGTATTTAAATCCTGTCATTTTGTTTCCACTTCACAATTAATCACTGCTTTCTCTCTTTCAATCACATCAAATCTCTATGAAATTATTTGAACTTTATGGTTTTATGATGTTTTAAAAGTCGTCAAGGTGTTGCATCGTAGTTGTGATTCTCTCTTGAGCCAAATTTGGTTTTGATCCATCTAAAAAAAAAAAACTTGGTTATTCATTAATTTTCTGACAGAACAGGTTCTTTTTTCAAAACAGGAAGAACAAACTCGGTCTCTCCCTCTTTCAGTGCCCAGCGTTTGGCCATCCTGTCCCAGAAGCTGGACTTCCTGTCCCAGCACTCCTGCGTCAACCAGAGCCAGCTGGAGGAGCTGGTCCAGGTGAGTCGGCACTGGGCCAGAACACACACACGCACGCACGCACGCACGCACGCATGCACGGACACCTGAAATCCTGTCATGACACCATGATTTAGAGATCCATGATGACTATGGCCTCATTCCAAGATATTAAAGGAATTTGATTGTTCATGTTTTCCAGATTTTAAATTGATTTTACCATTTTATAAGGTCACTGAGCTACTTTGTTGGCATTAGAAAACTTTCCATTTGGTTTAAAGGTGATATATTATGCTTCTTTGAGCAGGTTAGGATAGGTTAATCCAACATGTTCATCACATGTTTTGCACAAAATCAATCGTAGATAAGATTTTTAGTCTTATCTACAACTAAGATAAGCTTTAGTCTTTAGTCTGACTTTAGACTGATCAGACTAAAACAGTCTGATCAGTTTTGTCTATTTTGAGCTGCTATAGGATCTCTGTCACTTTAAATCTATATAAGCTGCTGCTGGCCGCACCCCCAACTCAATGTTCACACTCACTCATGAAAATGGCTGCAAACAGTTGTGAAATTACACAATCATTAATCGTAGAAAAGCAGAAGTTGAGCCTCCTGCAGAACCAACAAGAATGCAGCAAGTGGTTTCTGGATAGTAAGTCAACATCAAAACACTTGTCTTTTCCAGCGGCCATTGTACAGCAAATAGAGCGCTGAATTCAGCTTCATCTCATAAATTATTTACACAAACAGACACGTTTTTAATATACATATCTATATCACATACATTATTTCATTTATTTATTTATTTTGTGCATAAAATTTCTTAATCTGAGTTCAAATTTCAGACAAGAAAAGGCCGTATGACAATAAGAAACTTTGAATCCTTGAAAACCAGCTGAAAAAATGTGCTTGAGCTACGAGTGGGTTGCTAGGTAACGGGAAGGGGTTCCATGGTTACTAGGTAACGGTCAGTTCCTGCTGATTTGTGACGTTTTGAAATGGCTAATTTTCCAGACACCAAAACACATTAACTTATTTCCAATAATCAGCTGAGTTTTTTGTTTTGTTTTGTTTTGTTTTTCTTAAGAGCTTTTGCTGTTTATAAAAGCAGTAGAGACCCAAATAGAAGTACAAAAGTGTGAAATTTGCATGAAAGGTCACCTTGAAAAAAGATACACGAAGATCCAAAAAAGTTAATTACTATGAAGTAAGAACATTTCCTCCAACTGCAACTAATTTCTGTGTTTTTCTGGTTTCTTCAATAGTGAATTTACTGACTTTTCTTGATCTCCAGTCTGTCTATTTATGATCTACAACTTTTCTTCCTGAATCCATTCATTCACGCAGCAAGCAGACTCAAATGTTGATCTTTTGTGTTTAGTTGGACTGGAGTCTCTGTTTCATCGTGTTCCCTTGATTTGGATCGATTTCACTGACAGACTCATCTGGAGTTATAACATGAATAATCTTCCTCCTGCTTCAAAGAGAAACTTTATTACATTAGTGCCACACAGACAGACTAACGGCATAATCGAATGAACCGATGTTGTTATCAATCCACCACCAAGTGTCAAACCTCAAACTGCTTTTAGCCAAATTAAAACAACTCCTCTGGCTTCCCGAGACACTTTTAGAAGAAATTATATTAATAAATCCAATGCATTTGTTCACACTTTGATATTTTAATCTGATGTAACCAAAACTCAACATTATGTTTCCACAGGGACAAATTGGTTTAAAGGAAATTATATGATTTGCAATAATATTCACAAACTGTTAACTTTCCCCTCATTTCTTAAAAGGAGAAATTGGGATTTTTGCTACAGATCAATGCAAAGTAGCGAATAAGCATGAAGTTAAAGGAAAAGTTGAACATGATTCTTCTGTATGGGCTGGGCAACAAAATTCTTATTTTTAATATTAAATTTGACTTCTGAATTTATCAGATTTTTTTTTCTTAAAAAATTACAAATGACAGAAAATATCTTAAAGTTGGCTTTTACTTCAATAATTTATTCTCAATTGACTTGAATTCAAAATCAAAATAAACAGAAGAATAAAACATGCTTGTCAATTCAATTAAATTCAAATAAAAAAATACTTTATTGATCGAAAATAAAGATGGCAGTTATTAGCATCACTCTGGAAAACCAAGAAGTGCTTTGGTAAAAAAAAAAAATCCAGATTTTCCAAAGATTAAATCTTCAAAAACAGAAAATTTGATTAATCAGTTAAATAAATGAATCACTCAGTTCTAGATCATTCTTATTGTTTACCAAATAATTGCACACAGAAACACTTTGTCCTGCAAATAATGCAACAAGTTGTTTGGAGTCTCCAGAAGCTTGGATGATTTAGGGAATAAACAAGATGCATGCCACACTTTTCAGATTTTCAGCCGTGAGCATTTTTGAAAACCAAATGTCTTTTTCCTCCCACTTCACAATTATGGTGTATCATAATCACAATGGTCCTAATGTAGGGATTCACTATGTTGTGGTTTTCTGTGTTCATGATTTTAGTAGATCACTAAGCTGAAACATGGAAAATGATCAGAATATGATGTGTTGTTCTACATTAAACATAATTTGGTCATAATATCAGGGCATAAAAGCAGACTTTAGTTGAACTGATACACATATGTTGATGATTTGGCATGCAGAGTTCAGGACCAGGGACAGCTCCAGACTCAGACATGGAAAAACAAAAACTGAGTCCAAGAAAGTGTCTCTGTCATCAGCTCTACCTCGGCTGTAGATCCCAAACCATTTGTTTTCATGATCAGTTCATCTCAAACTGCATACTCAGTGTTTCCATATTTTATGATTATGAACAGACACAACCACAGCTTCTGTACATAAACATCAAATTATTTACAGCAGAATAAAAGTCGCAGAGCTCATTTCTCGGGTCTTACGGAGCCTTTTTCCTCCCCAGCAAGTTGTGTCTGCTGTCCGATCCGGGGTGAATCCTGCAGGAACTTACACCAACCACAGCAGCCTGTGGGACCTGAGCTCCGCGTTCTTCTTTGCTGGAACTGTCATCACCACCATCGGTAGGAAATTAAACTTATTGATCGAAAACGCCTTGTCAAAGTTTATTGCTCCTAACTTTTCCACATTTTCCAGATTGGCTATATCACAATTAAAGTATCTTATTGTGTGTTTATGTGAGTTATCAGTGTAAAATGTGTAAGTGCATTATTGATACGTTCAGAAATCTGAAAAGTGTGGCATGTATTTGCATTCAATCTCTTAATTCTGATATATAAAAACAAATGGAGTCCACCTTTGTCGTTATTTCACATCTGATCTGTAGCAAACTTAGAGGTTTGTTTTTGATCATACGTGAACAAACACAACAATTAAGACAAAGGAACGCAGCAGACAGATCAGGAATCATGTTGTAGAAAAGTGTGATAAAAAAAAAAAAGCTAAAACTCTAAAGGAGCTGCAGGATTATGACACCAATGGCTAAAGTTTCATATGAAAAGCCCCAGACTTCCTGCTTTTGGTTGCATCAATCAGTCGAATCTTGCATGTAGGCCACAGGTTTAATAAGATGTTTGAAAACGAATCTATGATGCCAGACTGGGACAGTTTCTGATTGTGTTTCTGCAGGATTTGGGAACATCTCTCCCCACACCGAGGGAGGGAGAATATTCTGTATCATCTACGCTCTGCTGGGAATACCGCTGTTTGGTTTCCTCTTGGCAGGTGTAGGTGATCAGCTTGGCACCATCTTCGGGAAGGGAATCGCCAGGGTGGAGAAAATGTTTGTGGTGAGTCTGAGAACCGCTCCAGCTGAAAATATTAGAAATGTTGCAACTTTGGTTCCTAATCGAACCGAGTCTACCGGACTATCAGGTATAAAGACACCCAACAAAATGATCAAGTTTGGTTGACCAACCATCAAAGAAAAATCAAACACACAAAGAAAACAAGGGCAGAACTAAATGTCCTTACCGAACAAACATGGATGTATTTTTTTTTAACAACTTTCCTCCTTATGGCTGGTGATGTGACAGATCTCAGCCTGTAAATAATGACAGGAGCTAAATGTGGTTCCTTCCCCCTGCAGCACTGGGCCATCAGCCAGACCAAGATCCGAGTGATATCCACGCTGCTGTTTGTCCTGTTCGGCTGCCTGCTGCTGGTGGCGCTGCCGGCGGCCATCTTTAAACACATCGAGGGCTGGTCTGCGCTGGAGTCCCTCTACTTTGTGGTCATCACCTTGACCACCATCGGGTTTGGAGACTTTGTGGCAGGTGAATCAGACAAACTCTCTGTAAAGTTGTTGTTTTCTCTGGGTCGTGACAGCAGGTTTGATCGGTGTGGCTTTGTGTCCAGGTGGGTCAGACATAGAGTACCTGGACTATTACAAACCGCTGGTTTGGTTCTGGATTCTGGTGGGACTGGCCTACTTCGCTGCTATCCTCAGCATGATAGGAGACTGGCTCCGAGCCATCTCCAGGAGGACGAAAGAAGAGGTATTCAATGTAAATACCCTGGCAAAACCATTCAAACCCCATAAACAATCATTTCCCCATTTTTGTGACTTTGCAGACACAATATTCAGTGGATTTAATTACTGCTTTAGGTGACAGACTAACACAAAGGAGGGCATCACAGTGGAACTATAATGATACATGTTTTTAAAATGTATTTTACAAATAAAAAAGTGGCATGCACATGTAAATATCCTCCTTTTCTTTAATTTTACTAAACAAAATTCAATGCAAATGATGGCCTTTGGAGGCTGCGTGATTAGTAAACAGGTTCTGAGCACTGTAAAACATTTGAAGGTGGTTTAACTTGAAACTGAAAATCCATTTGCTGCCCTGAAAATGTAATTTAAAACAACAAGAAAACTGTTTTGGTTTTAACTCAGAAATTAAAGTTGATTTAAAATTTAAGAGACAAGTTGTCTAAACATCGTTTTTTTTTTAAAGTTCGTTAATATTGAATGTTAAGTTTTAACTTAATGCTGCAATTTAAACCAAATAATTATTTCACAATATGGATGTCGTAAGGTGTGGTTGTAGTGGTGAGGAGAGACGCCGAGACCCAGGTTATGGTGGTGATGATATTTAATGATGAAAATAAAGCTCAGTCCAAAACAGGCAGCACGGCAGAGAGACAGGCACACAGCCAAATACCGGTAGCAACTGAACGACAGGACTACGTGCGAGCGAACACAAACCAGGACTTAGCAGTACAACTGGTGAGTAGACTAACAATAGACAACGACAAGGACCGGACGAGGAACACAGACAACAGGTGGGTTAAAATACACACGGGGTAATTAAGGGAATGAGACACACCTGGGGAGCAATCAACGGGGAGGACAGGACAGAGACTCACAGGGAAACAGGAAAACATAGAAAAACTCAAAAATAAACATACAGAAACACGGAACCTAACAATGGAAGAAAAAAACTGCCCTCACCTGGTTAAAGAGCCACATTTCTCTATTATTTTTGCTCACAATATAAAGTTAAAATAACATTTTCACTTTAGATTAATTTAAACTCGTTTCAAATTGCATGAACAAAATTTCAGATCTGATAATGAATTTTATAAAACACAATGAATTCAACTCAGAAACATTTAGTGTGAACAGGACATTATCCTCAGGCTTTAAAATAAACATTTGCTTTAATGTAACGCACTTCCATCTCAGGACATAAAAACAAGCTGCTAAGCATTCTGGGAAATAGTTCCCACTCCCATCTTTTTCGTCTTCTAGTTTTTTTAAGTTCTAATCTAAAAACTCTAGTTTATTCAACTCTTAATATAAAAGTTAACTTACTGCTCTAAGTTTATATTTTACAAACTCACATTTAGGTTCAAAATCTGAAACTTGCTAAACTTATTTCATGTAAAGAGTAGAAGATAGTTGACACAACTAAATGCGACTCAAATGTTTTACAGTGAGGTTGTAACATGATAAAATATGAATAAGTTTCAGGAGTATTAATACTCTTTTGGGTAACTGTGTCTGTTTACCTCCTGCTCTGCAGTGACAGATGAACTATAAAAGTGTCCGTGTTACTGTGCCATATCCCCACATCAACTTTTGCCCTCTGCTTAATTTGGTTTCAATGACGTGACTCTTTTCAAATCTAATCTGCTGTCTGCCAGCCAAATGCATGAACACAGATGATAGGAAGATCCTCTCCACAGGGACAGATGCACAATTTGGGCGTAATTTAGCAATGTTCCTGTTTGAGAAACTATAATAGAACTACTTCAATACTAAATATAGCAAATGTTATGGAAATCAATTTGACTTATGTGTGAAGAAACATCTGGAAGGTTTTAGCTCTTCATTAGCAAAACCCTGAGGTCCCTCTTGGGAAAGATGTTCCCATTTAATAATTAGATTTCACTCCTGAGCATGAATGAAGATTGAGGAAGGCCTTTCAGCTGCTCCTCAGCAGACAAACATCTTCTGAAGTGTCAAGGGAGATGAGCACAATGACTCGCCTCACCGGTCCTGTTAGCTACAGGGGACCCAAAATTCATATTTTAGATGGTTTTATGTTTCCATTTGGGTCTCTACTGCTTCTAAAATCAGTCCAAGCACTGCGAAGACCCAGATGTGTTTAGGCTACAAATTGATGTCTTTTGGTGTCTGGAAAAAGACCCTCCCAGTTAAGTCACAATCCACAGGCACTGCAGCATTACCTAGCAACCCAAGCAGAGCTCCAGCATGTGCTGTATAATGGCTGCTGGAAGAGACAAGTGATTTGTAGAGGACTTACCATCCAGAAACCACTTGCTGCATTCTTGTTGGTTGAGCAGGAGGCTCCACTTGTGCTTTTCAAAGATGTACAGTTGTATAGTTGTGGATCTGTTTGCAGTCATTTTCATGTTGAAATGTAAATGTTGGGAGGCCAGCAGCAGCTAATTTGGATTTAAAGTAATAAGAGACTCTAACAGAAGTCATTCTGAAAGGAGCTCACAATAGGCAGAAGTGACCAGAATAAAATCTCATTATGTAAGAATAATTTTGTGCAAAAAATTTAAGGAATATATTTTGTATATCTTGTGCCTGTTTGTAATTATACTTGTCTGGCTAAATTAGTTTTATAGGGTTTCCTCTGCAGTTAAGGTGATGTTTATTCATGCTCCTAATGGTCTTCCATGCTGAAGTCCTGCTGTGAAAAACACATTTCCTCAAGCTTCTAGATGTGAGTTTGCTCTCCTGATTTAGTCAGAGTTGAGCACAGGGTTTTTATTTATGCAGATGACGTGGCAGCAGTGAGTGAATGCATGCATAAACAGAAGACCTTTTTCGTAAAACAGTACAGAAAGGTTGTAAATGGGATGACATATTTACATATTGGAAATCTATAAAATCAATAAAAATATTTACAAAACAAAAAAAAAAACCCTGAAAAACAGATCTCGTTGAGTTGAAACCTGTCCTGTCTTGGTTCGTCTCCCCGCAGGTCGGAGAGATCCGGGCGCATGCTGCAGAGTGGACCGCCAACGTCTCTGCGGAGTTCAAAGAAACCCGTCGCCGCGTCAGCGTCGAGATCTACGACAAGTTCCAGCGAGCCGCATCCATCAAACGCAAACTGTCCTCAGAGCTGGGATTCAGTTCGGCGCCTGAACTCACGCTTCCACGTCGGGCCACGTCGATCAATTTCACCGACGAACGGGAGAGGAACGACAAGGAGGCCGGGCTAAAGGGTCTGAGCGCGCCGCTGACCAGAAACGGATCGCTGGTGAACGGGCTGGACCTGGAGAGAGGAGACGTCTCGATTATCGAACACCTCAAGTAGAAGATGATTCTTCCAGGGTTAAAAGAGTTTGGGGAATTTCGTCAAACAAAGAGCTGAGAGAACAAACAGAACATGGTA
This sequence comes from Poecilia formosa, assembly GCF_000485575.1. NCBI lineage: Eukaryota > Metazoa > Chordata > Actinopteri > Cyprinodontiformes > Poeciliidae > Poecilia > Poecilia formosa. The sequence continues at coordinate 82,066 of NW_006799972.1, forward strand.
AACAGTTTTCACTTCAGACAAATCTCTGTTTTCTCCAAATTACAACAGGTAGTAGCTGCTGATTTGGGTTCAGTCATTTATGAGGTGCCGTTTGTAAAGTTACTAAGTAAAAAAATAAAAATAAAAGATATAATATTTATAATATAAACATTATAATGTATGCATATCTATACTACTATGTTATATAATATTTTATAAAAATGAATATTGATATATCAATATTTGGTTTATTTAGCCTGTAAAAGAGAAAAAGTGAGTGTTTATTTATTAAAGTAAGATTTTCACCTTGTGATTCATACATTTTTAAATGCCTTGGTTCCAAACTAAACATTTAATAAGCAAGTTAGTTAAATAGCTTGCTGATTAAAGCTAACTATTACAAGCTAGTATTTAACTTGCAAATTAAATATTGACCTCCATTTTTGATATTTTAATAGTTTGTTAGCTAAATATTTAGGGTTGACTCCAAGTTAATTATTTAGTTAAATTTTTAGTTTTGAAATTAAATGTTTACAAATACTTAGTTTACCAACCAAATATTTAGCTTCCTGGCTAAATTTCAAATCAAATTTGAAATTTGATTTGACTATACACAAAATATATAGTTGATAAACCAAATATTTAGCTTTAACTAAATTTTAATTCAAAAGCAAAATATTTAGCTTGCAAACTAAATATTTAACTCATTAATTAAATATTTAGTTTGGAACTGTGACATTTATAAATGTATGAATAACATATTGACTTTGAAAAATTAACATCTTTTTGTTTCTCTGCCAGGCTAAATAAACTAAATATTTCTGTTTATTTTACTGTGTAATTTTACAAATGTCACCTCATGGTCATTATCCACTGTTGAGGCCTGCAGTCAAAGTTTAACATTTGGAAAAACTTGAATTTGTCACGCAGTGCCTTTCTGAGACTAACGCACATTATTTTGTATTTTTAGAAAACAAAAACATGATGTGGGCTTTAACATGAAGAACTGGCTTTTTGCACGTCGCCTCAAATGCCTCTTAGGACTGTAGATTTAGTCAAAACAAGCTCATATCTCAACACATAATCTGTCTTTATTAAGTATTCTAACAATTAATTATGTTAAATACACAGTTTCACAACTTTGAATTGAGCTCCTGATACTATTTGCAGTTTTAAGCAAAAGACTTACAACTTCAGGCCTGCACAAAGCTGAACAGCTTGATCTTAATTTTTTACATAAATGTTTTAATAATTCATGATGCATGTATAATACAGCAGCTCCTATAAATGTCTTATTTTCATGGCCAACTCTGATTCTGCACATGTTCTCTTCTGCATATTGCATTGGAGTTGTAATTGTTTATTATTACCACGAAAAACCTTTGTGATAATTAAAATCTGTTTTCTTATTTGACTGTTTTTATTGAGTTGATGGTATGTTGTCATTGTTTGATCTTTATTCTCACTGTTACTTTATCATGATGTAGAAAAACAAACACTTTACCGACTGCAAGTCTGTCAACTCAGCAGCTGGTCACACGCTGTTATATTTTATTTTAAATTTGGTTTAATAATTTTAACTAAACAGTTAGCGCCTGTCTTTTTATAATAAAACTGATCATGAGTCATTCAGTCATAAATCTTCAACCAACCAGTTTTTAAAGAGACAGACAATTTCAAGGCATGAAATTAGGAAGTAAAATTTATTTTAAGTAATATTTGGTATATACAACATTTTTATAACAATTGAAGTGAACATAATTACTTGGTTGTGCTACAAAATGGCACTATGTACCTAGAAAATACACAATATTGCCCCTTTAAGGCCTCTTTGGATCAAGGTAATTGAAGTTAACTATAACTAATGAAATAAACACTGAAACTCAGAAAACATTTTTGTTAACCGAAATCACTAGAAATGGTAATGAAGTTGTGATGGACTCTGACCTGAACCTTCAGAGCCACATAAAGACAGTTCCAAAGTCGGCCTTCTATCACCTGACGAACATCTCCAGGATTACAGGACTAATGTCTCAGCGAGGTCTAGAGAAACTCATCTATTCGTTTATCTTCAGTCGCACTGATTACTGAAACAGCATCTTCACAGGTCTGCCTAAAAAGATCAATCCTCCAGCTGATCCAGAACGCTGCTGCTCAGGTTCTCATTAAAACCAGAAAGATAGAGAGCACATAAACCCAGTTCTAAAGTCCCTTCACTGGCTCCCTGTAGCTCAGAGAATAGACTTTAAAATATTGTTAGTTTATAAATCACTGAACAACTTAGCACCACAAAACATTAAAGATCTGCTGTTGTCATAGCAACTTTCCAGAACCTTTGATGTCTTCTGGTTTTGGTTCTTCTCTGCATCCTCAGAACCAGAACCAAACGAGGAGAAGCAGCATTCAGTTTCTACGCACCATGAATCAGGAACAAACTTCCAGAAAACTGCAAAGCAGCCGAAACACTGAGTTCCTTTAAATCTATATTGAAAACTCAGCTGTTTAGAGCTGCTGTTGAGCCGTAACAACAGCTCAACAGCACATGTATTGTGTCTAATACATGTGATATTAGACATGTATTGATGATTTTGATGATGACACTTGACAAAATGTAATGTCTGTTATTGGTTTCTCAATTGGTGACTGTATGTTGTTTTTATGACTTTTTATTTTTGTGGTTTGATGATATAAAGCACTTTGAACTGTCTTGTTGCTGTAATGTGCTATTCAAATTAACTTTATTGATTGATTGATGGTTTCTGATATGCTTAATTTTATATTAAGCATTCAATTGACTGAATATTGCACCTAAAAATGAACTAAAAACTTTCATTAAACTAGCTGAGCTCCCTTTAGAAAAGGTAAAGCTTCAATTTAATTTATAAATCAAGGTCCCAGAGAAACCTAGAGGAAGTGTGCAGAGCTTGAATGAACTGAATTATTAAAATAAAATAAGTTCTCAATGATATTCTAATTTATGGAGGTGCGGCTGACCTTTCTGTGTCACAGAGTTCACAGCTGCTGTTCCACTGAGAAACTATTAATGTTCAAATTTCCTGGGTGATGGAGCAATCCCATGAGTGGGACAGGCCTGTAGCTAAAGCTCTTATGATGCGTGACAAAAAGTTATAAAAGCAGAAAGTACAGAACAGAATAAACACAGCTACGCAGATACAGTATGATGGATTACGAACATATTTCTGAACTGAAGCGGTCACGCAAGGTCAAGAGACCTGAGTGTGTTAATCCATACATACAT
>NW_006799972.1:86673-89382 GCF_000485575.1 Poecilia formosa
CACACACACACACACACACACACACACACACACACACACACACAGGAAAAAATGACAACAGGTGAGTTTTTAAAGCAGCCTCCTCGGAAATGCTAACATTCAACAAGACATGCAAAGACTCCGACTGTTTGTGTCGAAACCAGGTGGGTCAGAAGAAGGCAGATATTTAAATAAAACCAAACAGTTTGGACTCATGTATCACATAATTACTTAATATTATTTAATAATTATTATTGGATTTTCTACCAACTAAATACAAAATAAGGATGTTTTAACCAAAAAAATCACCAGACACACATTTACAGTTTCTGTTAAAGTTTCATAAGTTTTTTTTTATTATTATTTAAATAAACTGGTTTGGAAAGATTTTCCTTTGCCTGGTTTTATTTTTTCTTACTTATTTGAATTATTGTAATTTTTGTCTTTAAAACTCCAAAATGTTGACTTAACTTTATATTTTGTTCTGTCTGATTATGTAACTTTTAAATATTAAGTGACTGACAGTTTGATCAGTTACTCAGTACTTTTTACCAAGTACTTTTATACTCTTGAGTAATTTCTTAGATGGGTACCTTTTATTTTTATGCGAGTAAAAATATGTTGAATTGGTGTTACTCTTACTTTAGTACAATTTTTGGGTACTTTACACACCCATCATGCTAATATATGTAAATCAATAAAACTGTTTGGTTTCTTTATGATTAAAATACTGATATTGATATAAGAATGATAAAATGATTGTAATAAAATTCTAAATGTATAAAATTCTGTATTATTTTTAAGCTATGTGTTTTCATGTTGCTTTAAGGTAAGAAACTCCCGTTTCTTCTTCTATGGTATTATCCGTTTCCAAAGATGAAGCCATTTTTGTGTTTTATAGTTTTTGCTGTGGCGTAAAGTTTCACGTTTCAGTAAAAGAAGGAAAGATTAGACCACTGATTCACACAAGCTAGGTTGAAATAACAGTGCATTTCAAACAAGTATGCTGCTGTAAATGGCAGAAAGTCATTTGACACCCTTCAGTTTGTCTTTTATTAAATTTGATCAACTCAAGTAGCCTTGCAGTGCTCTAGGAGTGACTATTACCCACTGCTAACTCTTTAGCCTTTTGTTGAGACCTAAAACAATCAAACATCAAGACCTAAGCACAATATATAATTACTTTGACTTATTTTTTGATTACAATTATCCTTTTGAATTAAAGTGTTTGACAGATTTGTCAGTTTATTGCGTCAGTGTAAAGTCCACACCAGAACCAACATGGCTGCCACCACCAAGATGGCCGAGGTAGATTCACTTCTTCATCCACACCCAGTGGCCCCACAAGCTGTGTTAGTGATAGATTGATTACCCTGATCAAATAATGCCAACATCTTAAATATTTATCGTCTCAAAGTTCATAATTTTTCATAATGCGATTTACTAAGCTCCTCTCAGAGGAGTTCCTCATGGCTCCATATTTGGACCACTGCTCTTCAATCTCTATGCATAAATTATCTTTAATCGTAATTTACCAAATGCAGGATTAATTTTAATGCAGGTGAAAATGATCTATTATTACTTTAACTGAAACTCCTGAATGTCTCTAATCTGCCTTTGATGTTAAATTTAGCACAACTTAAGTTGCTGTTCATTGTCAAAAAAAGAAAGAGTTGTCAAAACCCGGTAAATTGCATATTTAATTATAAAAATATACAAATAGTAAAAATGGGTTTATTAAAGAAAAGTTAGACATCAATATAAAGCAGAAAAAGATGGAAATGTATGAAAAGTCAGCTGCCGTCATTTACAGAAAACAAAATCGGCTAAAAAGTATTTCTTACAGCAAGAGAGCGATAGTAAAATAAAGGCGGAAAAATGACAAACTACAGCAACACATCTGGCTAATTTAAAGATGTATAAAAGTGTTTTAAAAAAATTTAGTAAAAATAACTGAACTAAAAGCAATGCTAGGAAGAAAAAAGAACATTTTTTTCCATTTATCCATTTCTTCCTGATGTCGCTGAGCTATAATATGCAGAACAAACAGAGTAATGCTTCTGTTTCAGTCCCGGAAAAAGAAATATACAAGTGTTTTCTCCTCAAATAAAAAAGAAAAAAGTGAACATTTTATGCCCTACATGCCATTAGGTGAAATTTTAACCTCGTGATCAAGCGAACATTTGTGTCGTGGTGAGTTTCTCTCTGTGTGTGACGTGATCTACTGAACATGGCAGTTTTCTGCTTGCTTCGTTTGCTCCACTAAAACGTGTTTCTCTCTCTGCTCTGCGTCCTGATGGACGTTCAGCCAAGCTTTCTGTTCGCCACGCAGAGGCTGGCGCGTCCCGTCAGAGCCCTCCGATGACAAACCAGAGGGACTCTGCAGGTGGACGGGAACCAGAACCTGAGGGGCAGAAAGGTCAAAGGTCAGCTGTGTAGAAACTGAAAAAGAACTTTAGATTGAAGGTTTAGATTTTTTAAAATTTCTCCATCTCCACTCAGAGGCAAAACCATTACTTCTGACAATAATTTAGGGAGTTTAACCTCTTTACTGCTTACTGGCTAAAGTACCGTGTCTGAGGAATACAGAAGTTTTTAAATGTTTTTTTCAGAGTCGTCTCTAGTAAGGTTGTGCTTCAAGTTGGGTTGTAAACGGTTTTATTACAAATCACAAACAGCTTGGTGCTGTGCACTGAAAGCAGCAGAGTCCGACCTACAGGCCACAAACGG
>NW_006799972.1:89649-98050 GCF_000485575.1 Poecilia formosa
AACAGCTTGGTGCTGTGCACTGAAAGCAGCAGAGTCCGACCTACAGGCCACAAACGGGTCAGAATAAAAAAACAAAAAACTATGTTTACATTTTATTTTGCTGGATAGAAAACAAATAAGCTTTTCTGAATAAATAAAATGGAGGAAAACAGCGCTGTGTGGGTGAGGAAGAGGCGTGTGGATGAAGAGCTGCTCACCTTGACGGCCGGCTGAGTCTGCCTTGCAGCCAGCCAAGGACTGCAGCGCCTCCCGGTGGTCCTCCGGATGATGTACGGACTGGCCTCCCCCAGGGGGATATCAGCAAACCCTGAGAGTTAAAAACAATGAAATAAAACACAAAAACGTGGATCTTTGCTGCATCCTGTGTAATGATTTACTGGTTTTCTCCCAGTGATCCACCAGATCCCCTCACTGACCTTTCTGCACCAGGTCAGGCAGGCCCTCTGGTCTGAACTCTTCGTCGTCCTGTTCTCCTCTTCCTCTGGGCGTCGCGGTGTTGGCTTTCAGTTTCTTCGTCAGGTTGTGCAGAGCCTCCTGGGCGCCGTCTCTGTCGCTGATTTCCTTATGACCCCGTTTCCCCGGAGACGATCCCTGCGGAGAGCTCGCCGTTGTCGTGGGAACCACATTCTCCGTGTTTTCACTCATTTTTTCTTCCTGGTGTCTGGAGGAGGACTTCCTCGCTGAACGCCGGTGGGTTTCAGGAGGGGCCTTGGCTTCATTTGCAGGCTGGCTGGCAGCGAGCTGCTCCAGTCGGGTCTTCAGCGCGTCGTTGCTCTCCTCCAGCTTGTGGACCTTAACCATCAGACTGCAGTATTTCTCCATGCTCTCGTCGGCCTCGGTGCTCTTCTCCTCCAGAAGCGCGTTAACCTCGTCCAGCTCCTTCCTGATCTCCTCCAGCTCCCTTTCCTTCTCCGCTCTCACTCCCTCCAGAGCAGCCGCTCGCTCCTTCACCTCTCCCTCCTTTTGCTTCAGTTCTTGTCGTCTTTCCTCAGCCTCTGCCGTTTTTTTCTCCAGGGCGGTTTTCAGTTCTTCCACTTCTTTCCTCCTGACCTCTGCCTCCGACCTCAGCTGGGTCGCCTCAGCCTGCAACTCCTCACTGCTCCTTCCTCCTTCTGACACAAGAGACATTTACACACGATGCATCAGGTAAGTTTACATCAAATTCATTTTTAGCCGCTTCTCCTTGAATTACAGTTTCATTTAATGCAAAAAGTCAAACTTGTATAGATCAAGATGCTAAATGTGTATTTCAGTTCATTTTGATGTTCTGGCTTACAGCTAATGAAAACACAAAATTCTGTTTTAGATTCACTGGAAAAATACAAAATCTTACCAAGTAGTTTTTGTCCAGTTTCTAGAGCAAATATCTTAGTATGCTTGAAATAAGACAAAACTAACTTACAACAAACCTTTAAATACAAAATATGAGTTTAAGTCATTGATTCTTTAATAAATATGAGTTACAGTTTGTAATAATCTGCTGGTGGATCACACCTGAGCTGCTTAGGATGTTCTGCTTCTCCTGCTCCAGCTGTTTGCAGGCCTTCATCCAGAGGTTAATTTTGCTCAGAGCAGAGTCTCTCTCTTTCGTCAGACGAGCCAAGCTGGATGTTAATTCAGAGACCTGGATGCAGAGAAGAGAATATTGCATATGAAGCACATTCATTTTAGACCAGTTTAGGACTTTGAAGATGTAGAAGGACAGGACATTTTTTGTCCCTCTGCACCAGACGGGACATGTTTCGGCCTGATGCTCCAGCATACCTGCTCACTGATCTGGGTCATGGATCGTTTGCGTGTCTCCAGTTCTTCTTCCATGGAGGCGACTGTTTTCTGGAGAGCCTCATGTTCCTGTGTGAGCCTCTCCTTCTCCTCTGTTGCCTGCTGCTTCTCTTCCTCCAGCAGAGAAAGAGCTGAAGACAGGTTGTTCTTCTCCTCTTCCATCATCAACAGTGAGGATTGCAACTCCTCAGTTTCTGCCTCTAACCTCAGCTTTTCCTGCTCCAGTGAGGAGACGGTTTGTTGGAGGTTCTGTTTCTCCGTTTCTACCAACGAGATCTTGGACTGAAGCTTTACTCTCTTCTCTTCCAACTCTGTTTTCTCCTGATCTGCCTTTGCTTTCTCTTGGCTCACAGACACCAGAGCAGACTGAAGCTCGTCTCTCTCCTGTTCTAGCTGTTCATTTCTTTCCTCTAATTGTTTCTTCTCTGCTGCGAATGATTCTGCCTTATTCTCTTTCTCCTTCTCCAAAGTGAGGATTTCTTCCTCTTTAGCTTGAGCAAGTGTTTTAAGATCCTTTATTTCTTCCCCTAAAGACTCAATAGTTGTCCTGAGGTCGTTGTTTTCCCTTTCCGACTCCGTCAGCTGGCCCTGAAGGTCTCCGACTCGCACACTTTGTCTCTCTGCTTCCTCTCTCGTCCATTTCTCCAGCTCCTCCAGTCTTTGTCTCTGTCTGTCTTCTTCTTGTCTTCTGTCCACCTCTGCTTTCTCCAAACCCTGTTCCAGTTTGTCCGTAGCTGCCTTCAGCTCCTCTATCTCTACATTTTTCATGTCCAGCTCTCTCTCTAAATGAGCTTTCTCAGATCTCAGAGTGTCCAGAGCGGCGGACAGCTCAGTCAGTTTCTCATTCAGCTCTTTCTTCTCTTCCTCCACCTAAAATAATGAACAGAGTGGAAAAGCAACCAGGAGAAACATTCACATTGAATAAAAGTGTCTTAAATGTTCTTTACAAGAAATACAGACTATCATATAATCCTTTAAACTTTGAAAGTCTGATATTTTATGCAAACATTAGTTTCTTGTGTTTGTGGCGCTGCTAGCACAGCCTGTCAAGTTGATTTATCTGCCTATACAACAAGTACTTTTTCATGAAAGCTCAGCCTAGTTAGCATGGACACTGATGATGGCGTTTAATTCAAAAAATACTTTATTTATCCCAAAGGGAAATTAAATGTAACTAATATAATCCAAATTTGTCAAAGAGTTATTGTAGTTCAGGGTTTCCCCCAGAAAACTTGCTAAGCCCGACGGTCGGGCCATCGAGTTGGTCCACCGCCGGTCCACCATGTTTTTACATTAAAAGATGTTAAGTTGACAGGAAATGTAAAAGTATTACTGTGTAATTATATGTTACGGGAAAAGATCTTGAGTGAAATGTTATTTAAACCCACAACTAGTCTAAAAACAACAAATTTGCACTTCTGTTTAATCCAAATTAAATCAGCAGCTCCATCAGGCCCCCAGGGCTTAAGGGGCCCGATAGACGCTAATATTTTAAAACCGACCACAGATACATAAATGTAACACTTGTTTATTGAGATTATCAATCTTGTTAAATTTTATTCAATTGTTTAGGCATAGATAAATTAAATGATTTTAAATTGTTTAACATTTAAATACAAGATTTTAAGGAGCTGGTAAGTTTACTTTGTAAAACTTCAAAGAAAAATATTCATAGTTAGATTGTTTTGTTACCATAGCAACAATATGATGCTGTGAGTTTAGTCTTTGAATTTACAAATACAAATTAGTAAACTGCGACTATAACTTATTGCTTTTTAGGCTGGCCAGTTAAACTACTCCCTTCTCCCATATTTCACTAAATCTAACACAGAAGCTGTTAGAGGTGCTGATATTTTTAGCAACAAAAGGGGCCCCCCAAGTCAGATTCTGCTCCAGGCCTCATACAGCCTTGGACCGGCCCTGCATGATGAGGTAATCTGCTGCACTACGTAGATGTAAACATCGCATATAATTGTTCGTTCACAAAGATAAATCGTTCTCACCGCTCCACAACGCGCCTCTGAATTCGCTACAAGTTATTCCTGCGGTTCACATTGAGCTGCACAACCAGAGCTAACGCAGAGGGTTTTAAACTCTTACCTAGAGTTCTCCAAAGGATCATAATTCCTCACAGTAGGTTTATGTAAATATCCATACAGGTCAGTCTGTGTCCAGTTTGAGTGAAAGGAGGCACGCGCGATCCCGCTGAGGTAAAGCAGCGGCAGCGCGCGAGGCAAAGCGCAGAAGCGCCAGCTGTCGAGTTTAAATGCATAAACTATAAACCTATCCTTAAGGATAAATCTGCTCTGCTAGTGAAATGCTAAGAGCAAAAGGGACGCTTGCAGCCTGGCTTTAAAAACAAAAAAACAACATCCCCCCCCGCCCTAGAGACGTAAACAAGCAACGCTTAGCCTGGCGGCGGGGCTAGTAAAGCATGGCGGCCACCAGGCTTATAATACACTGGGGGAAACCCTGTAGTTGGTGATTTCTAAAACAGCTTTCAGTCGTTTCTCCACCATTAGCAAATTTAGCACTAAATACATGAAATGATTGACAGCGCTAAGACCAGCCTACAGGTTCTGATTGGTTGTTTCTGGTCAACAGTAGATCTCTTCACAGATCATCTGTCTCAAACTGTCACGACATGGTGAAAGTTTTAATATGTAAATAAAACATTTATTTTTATAAAAGTTACGTACTGCAGCTTTACGTTTTGTCTCTTTGGGATCAGATCCTCCAGAAATGGGTGATCCGTCCCAAAACGTAGGACTGGTTTTAATAAAACTGGATGTAATTAATTATTATCCTGGCCTTTCTTCATTTAACAGTTTGTTAAATCAAACTTTATTACATCAACCTGTCCAGGAGGAAATTAGCATATTTTTGCTCTAACTTGGTGCCGTGGATTTCTCCTTTTAGAGATAATGAACTGTACAGTTTCTGTTCCTGTGTAAATAAATAGCAAACAGTAAAAACAGCAGCTGTGATTCAACAATGGAGGGAAAAACAAACGCGTTGGAGTGTTTCTGTTACCTTACTCCTCTCCTCTTCCAGCTCAGCTTTTGCCGCTTCGGCCTGTTGGAGACGATAAAGTTCAGCTTTTTAACAACGTTCTGTCACCGTACAACCTCAAAATGACTTTATTACGACTTGATGTGACAAAAAGGGTGAAAAATAAAAACATGGAAGGAAAATAATTTAACATTTTTTATATCTGAAAAGTGTGGATTAGTGATTAGTTTATCAGACGCATGTTGATACTTTAATATTGACTAAATGCATAAACTATACAAAAATAAAACTATGCATCCTTTTCTTTTAGCTCCGCATTACGTCACATAAATTCCAGTGAAGTTTGTGTTTGTTTATGGAAAAATGTAAACAAATTAATAAATATTCAACATAAACATCTTTCAAGGCTCTACATATTCGCCGTTATATCCACCTGCAACACGGCCTCCTCTAGATTTTGCTCAAATTCGTCTTTTTCTCGCTCCAGCGCATCGATGCGATCCTGCAGCGAGTCGGACTTCCTCTGAGCAGCTGCAGACACACAAAGACGCGTTTAGACCAAAAACTCGCAAATAAAAACAGCAGCTGGTCGTTCTTTGTGAACACATAGTCGGTACCTTTGAGCAGCTCTCCCATGTTCTTCTTCTTCCTCTCGTCTGACTCGATGCGGACCTGGAGCTTCTCGATGCCCGTCCTCATCTGCCGGACTTCCTCCTGAGTGGAGTTCAGCCGAGATGCGATTTCTCCTTTCTCCAGCAGCGACGACTCCAGAGACTGGGAGAGGCGACGCACTTCTCCCTCTAAAGCCTAAACAGCAAACAAACCAGGAAGTTTGGACACTTTCCCCACAGTGAAGTTCAAGCAATTTTAAGGTAAGTTTTTTAACTTTTCCAGCACATTTTGGAGATAAAAACTATTCAAATAAATGTAAAAAATACAGTTTCAATTCACTATTATGTGATATTATTAATTACTGTTATTAATGTCTTAATAGATTCAACAGAAGGGAAAAGGTAAATTAAAATGTGCCAAAATTTTATGTTTTGAAATGTCTCACGCCTTATACACCGGACTGAACAAAACACTCACAAAAAAATCCAAAATTTCAATTTAACATATAAAATATAAGCTAACATTTATTTTAATTACACATATGAGTAAGTCATTGAGTCATTAACAATAATAAATAATCATCACATTGAAACATCCCAACAAATTGTGTTGCTCAAATTAAATGCTTAAGAAAGTTACAAGAAAAACTTTTTTTATTTTTTGCATTATTCAAATAGAAATAATTTTGGTAATTTTAATTGAAAGCAGCGGCTTCGAAAGGTAAGTTTAGTCTGATTTAACTCCAGACAGTGAGAAAATTTGTCTTTTTATTAGATATGTGAAAATATCTGGTTTCAAATGTAAATGTTACTTTACATTGAACTTTATTATAAAACTGTGCATTTTGAATATCAGGCACTTCAATGATTTTATACAAAAATCAAAGACTTTCTGCACCTTGGAAACACCTGCAGAGGCGTGGATGTCAGATTTTCTCCCCACTGACTGAAAGGTTTGCTCTGAACTCACCTGGATTTTTCCGGCCATGGACTCGGTGTTTTGGTTGGTAGACGTGTGATCTTCTTCCATCTCGTGGAGGTGGCTCAGCAGCCCCTCCTTCTCCCTGTTATGCTTAGAAATTGCCTCTTCCAGAACCACAACCTGCTGCAAAAACTTGACAAAAAAAGAGACAGAAATCAGATATTACAACTATAAATACAAACAGTTCATTAAGTTTTTACAATTAAACAAACATCTCTATTTAATTGTGGTTTTAACATGGATCTTTAGATAAATTTACCCCAAGGATCCTAAAATGTGTTCATTACCTGCTCCCTCTCTGCCTTCACTCTCTCCATGCCGCTTTGCAGACTTTCGTACTCCTTCCTTCCGACCCGGATGTCTTCCTCCAGGATGGAGATTAAATTTCTGGTCTCCAGGTTTGTCTTCTCCAAACCGTGAACTTTGTCCCTCCAATGACCTAAAGACTGACTCAACTCATCTCGGTCTTCAGAGCACGACACGAGTTCGGCTCTCAGCTGGGTCGTCTGGAGAAAAACAAACACTGGCAAAGATTAACTGCTGGAAACCTGATCGGGACGCTCACAATTCAAGAAGGGCTGAAACGATTAATCGGACTAAACGTGATTACTCGATTGGTGAAATCATCGCCAACTAATTTAGTAATTGATTAATCGTCAACTGGAGAATACAGACTTAAAAAAACAGGCTAGTCAGAGCAGTAATTGAGCCGAAGCTGTAAAAATAAATACATTTTGCATTTAAGATTAAAAAATAAATAAAACTCTTCTTTTGTAAATATGATCTACCTAGATCTCCTCAAGTGGCATTTTTAGCTTCACCTGGTTCATATTCTGTAAAAAACAAAACAAAAAAACACACCTAATTTTAAACACCTTTTGCTTTCCAACAACAAGGATAATAATCTCCAGGTTACCCCCACCCTGTATTGATGTTAAGTCAAGCAGAAGTGGCCGAGCTTTTCACATTATTTAAGTATTTTTTAGCTGCAGATGCTTCATTTGCTACAAATTATCAAAAATACACTAAAGGAATGTTATGTTGTTGCATTTCAGGCAGTAAAATGTTTATTTTCTTATTTAAGAATTATTTGCTTATTTGTATCTTTTAGTGTAATTTTAATATTGTATAAAAAAAGACATTAAAATTCTGCAGAATCTGATCATTTTTGTCCTGTTAACGGATTGGCAGAATAATTGATTACCAAAATAATTTGCAGCTCTAAATTGAGACATGCTTAAGAAGCTGATACCATCCAACCTGCACTGCTAATAATTAGCAACACAAGGCTCCATCATCAGTGATGTTCCTTAAGTCAATTAGTGTTTCCAGCTGAGAAATGGATGAAAATATTAAATAGATGGATGAGAGCCTGGAGAAGGATGGTAAATAGATGGACAACTAGAAGAATTATGTAAATGATCACAGGAAATGAAAAGTGGATGGATGATGTGATGTTGGACAAAGAGAAAACAAACGATGGACTAATGGATGACAAAATTAGAGAAAATCTGGAGACAAGAACATTTTTCATTAGATTTTTCTCTGTGGTCGTCCAAACCTGGAAGGACCTAAACACCAGACTATTGAAACATCCGTTGATGCAGACAGGTGAATTTATTTAAATCAGGGCGCTGACCTCCGAAAGGAGAGCTTCTATCTGCTGTATCCGTCCTGAATAAGTCTTCCTCTGGGTCTCCAGCTCCTCCGTAAGCCTGCAGCTTTCTGCCTGCATGCTCTCCAGTTCAGACTCCATTCCCAGGATGTGCTGCTCCAGGTTTGCTTTTTCAGAGCGGACCCTCTTCAACTCGCTCTCCTGCTGAAGGAACTTCTCATCCCATCCGCCTGCAGAACCAGAACAAACTCTCCTCAATGCCTGGAATGCATCGTCAAACCTGCTTCCTTGAACAGGACAGGCCTACAAAACATTTTAATTACATTTTTTACATATAATCATTGTTAGATAATGAAATTATAGTCTGGTCAATTATTTTCAGAATGAGCGGTTTTAGGG
>NW_006799972.1:99906-101008 GCF_000485575.1 Poecilia formosa
ATCAGACAGTTTAACATTGTTTTTCAAGTCTTTGACTAGGCCATTCTAACCCAGTTATCATTGTCCATATTGTCCATATAATTTTGCTTTTAATTAATTTTACTTTTAAATGTGACCAACACTTTATGGGGCCTTGAAAACAGAATTTGATTTGGGGCCCTCCTCTTCATCAGCACCACTAACAGCGTTTTAATTCAGATTCAGTGAAATCTGAATTAAATATTCGTGAAAATACTCCTTCCTTTGGCAGATTATTTCACTTATAACATGAGAAAAATGTCTTCTAATAAGTGAAATAATCTACCAGTGGAATAAGTAGTTTTTTTCCTCAGTATTAAGGAATTACTGACTTCAGCTCATATTTCTTTCTGAAAAGTTACTTGTAAGTATTGTCTTATTTAAAGTGTACAAAGATATTTGCAGTAGAAACTAGACTGGAAATGCCTGGTAAGATTTTGTGTTTTTGCAGTGTAGCTATGGTAACACACCAAACAAATAAAAAAATGAAGATTTATTCTTTTACTAAGAAAACTTCTTAAATCTTAAAATTAAATGTAAAACAGTTTAAGGCTTGTAATTTATTCATGCTGAAACCATTAAATCAGATTTAAAAACAGTGTCACTCTCAGTAAATAAATGTTTTTAGATCTATGGTCGGGTTAAAATGTTAGCAATACATGTAGCTGCTTAGTTCGCGCTTATGCTTTGGGCCGGCTCTGAATATGACCAGCGGTACACTGTGAGTTAAGATCCACTGGTTGGTTCCTTAATTAGGATTTAGCTGAATTTTTAACCATTTCTTGTGTGTGTGTTTGCTTTTTTAAGACCATATTTGTGTCTGAGCAAGTTTCCTGAGTGAAACGTCTTCGTGCTGCCGTTTGTTCACTAATCTTTTCTAAACCTCTGAAGCTTTTATCGAACATCTACATTTATATTCAGAGTTTTATGTTTTTGCAAATAGTGCTCAAAGAGACATTCCTCTGGTCTGGAGTATTTTTATAACTACTTTCCCCTTCCTGCACACTTTTTATCCTCCATCTTGTTTTTTGTATCCATCTTTGTGTGACTCACTTTGCTGCTGTTGCACAGAAATTTTGGGACA
>NW_006799972.1:101018-109173 GCF_000485575.1 Poecilia formosa
CTGCCTTGCAGCCAGCCAAGGACTGCAGCGCCTCCCGATGGTCCTCCGGCTGATGTACGGACTGGCCTCCCCCAGGGGGATATCAGCAAACCCTGAGAGTTAAAAACAATGAAATAAAACACAAAAACGTGGATCTTTGCTGCATCCTGTGTAATGATTTACTGGTTTTCTCCCAGTGATCCACCAGATCCCCTCACTGACCTTTCTGCACCAGGTCAGGCAGGCCCTCTGGTCTGAACTCTTCGTCGTCCTGTTCTCCTCTTCCTCTGGGCGTCGCGGTGTTGGCTTTCAGTTTCTTCGTCAGGTTGTGCAGAGCCTCCTGGGCGCCGTCTCTGTCGCTGATTTCCTTATGACCCCGTTTCCCCGGAGACGATCCCTGCGGAGAGCTCGCCGTTGTCGTGGGAACCACATTCTCCGTGTTTTCACTCATTTTTTCTTCCTGGTGTCTGGAGGAGGACTTCCTCGCTGAACGCCGGTGGGTTTCAGGAGGGGCCTTGGCTTCATTTGCAGGCTGGCTGGCAGCGAGCTGCTCCAGTCGGGTCTTCAGCGCGTCGTTGCTCTCCTCCAGCTTGTGGACCTTAACCATCAGACTGCAGTATTTCTCCATGCTCTCGTCGGCCTCGGTGCTCTTCTCCTCCAGAAGCGCGTTAACCTCGTCCAGCTCCTTCCTGATCTCCTCCAGCTCCCTTTCCTTCTCCGCTCTCACTCCCTCCAGAGCAGCCGCTCGCTCCTTCACCTCTCCCTCCTTTTGCTTCAGTTCTTGTCGTCTTTCCTCAGCCTCTGCCGTTTTTTTCTCCAGGGCGGTTTTCAGTTCTTCCACTTCTTTCCTCCTGGCCTCTGCCTCCGACCTCAGCTGGGTCGCCTCAGCCTGCAACTCCTCACTGCTCCTTCCTCCTTCTGACACAAGAGACATTTACACACGATGCATCAGGTAAGTTTACATCAAATTCATTTTTAGCCGCTTCTCCTTGAATTACAGTTTCATTTAATGCAAAAAGTCAAACTTGTATAGATCAAGATGCTAAATGTGTATTTCAGTTCATTTTGATGTTCTGGCTTACAGCTAATGAAAACACAAAATTCTGTTTTAGATTCACTGGAAAAATACAAAATCTTACCAAGTAGTTTTTGTCCAGTTTCTAGAGCAAATATCTTAGTATGCTTGAAATAAGACAAAACTAACTTACAACAAACCTTTAAATACAAAATATGAGTTTAAGTCATTGATTCTTTAATAAATATGAGTTACAGTTTGTAATAATCTGCTGGTGGATCACACCTGAGCTGCTTAGGATGTTCTGCTTCTCCTGCTCCAGCTGTTTGCAGGCCTTCATCCAGAGGTTAATTTTGCTCAGAGCAGAGTCTCTCTCTTTCGTCAGACGAGCCAAGCTGGATGTTAATTCAGAGACCTGGATGCAGAGAAGAGAATATTGCATATGAAGCACATTCATTTTAGACCAGTTTAGGACTTTGAAGATGTAGAAGGACAGGACATTTTTTGTCCCTCTGCACCAGACGGGACATGTTTCGGCCTGATGCTCCAGCATACCTGCTCACTGATCTGGGTCATGGATCGTTTGCGTGTCTCCAGTTCTTCTTCCATGGAGGCGACTGTTTTCTGGAGAGCCTCATGTTCCTGTGTGAGCCTCTCCTTCTCCTCTGTTGCCTGCTGCTTCTCTTCCTCCAGCAGAGAAAGAGCTGAAGACAGGTTGTTCTTCTCCTCTTCCATCATCAACAGTGAGGATTGCAACTCCTCAGTTTCTGCCTCTAACCTCAGCTTTTCCTGCTCCAGTGAGGAGACGGTTTGTTGGAGGTTCTGTTTCTCCGTTTCTACCAACGAGATCTTGGACTGAAGCTTTACTCTCTTCTCTTCCAACTCTGTTTTCTCCTGATCTGCCTTTGCTTTCTCTTGGCTCACAGACACCAGAGCAGACTGAAGCTCGTCTCTCTCCTGTTCTAGCTGTTCATTTCTTTCCTCTAATTGTTTCTTCTCTGCTGCGAATGATTCTGCCTTATTCTCTTTCTCCTTCTCCAAAGTGAGGATTTCTTCCTCTTTAGCTTGAGCAAGTGTTTTAAGATCCTTTATTTCTTCCCCTAAAGACTCAATAGTTGTCCTGAGGTCGTTGTTTTCCCTTTCCGACTCCGTCAGCTGGCCCTGAAGGTCTCCGACTCGCACACTTTGTCTCTCTGCTTCCTCTCTCGTCCATTTCTCCAGCTCCTCCAGTCTTTGTCTCTGTCTGTCTTCTTCTTGTCTTCTGTCCACCTCTGCTTTCTCCAAACCCTGTTCCAGTTTGTCCGTAGCTGCCTTCAGCTCCTCTATCTCTACATTTTTCATGTCCAGCTCTCTCTCTAAATGAGCTTTCTCAGATCTCAGAGTGTCCAGAGCGGCGGACAGCTCAGTCAGTTTCTCATTCAGCTCTTTCTTCTCTTCCTCCACCTAAAATAATGAACAGAGTGGAAAAGCAACCAGGAGAAACATTCACATTGAATAAAAGTGTCTTAAATGTTCTTTACAAGAAATACAGACTATCATATAATCCTTTAAACTTTGAAAGTCTGATATTTTATGCAAACATTAGTTTCTTGTTTTTGTGGCGCTGCTAGCACAGCCTGTCAAGTTGATTTATCTGCCTATACAACAAGTACTTTTTCATGAAAGCTCGGGCTAGTTAGCATGGCCACTGATGATGGCGTTTAATTCAAAAAATACTTTATTTATCCCAAAGGGAAATTAAATGTAACTCATATAATCCAAATTTGTCAAAGAGTTATTGTAGTTCAGGGTTTCCCCCAGAAAACTTGCTAAGCCCGGTGGTCGGGGCGTCGAGTTGGTCCACCGGCGGTCCACCTTGTTTTTGTATTAAAAGATGTTAAGTTGACAGGAAATGTAAAAGTATTACTGTGTAATTATATGTTACGGGAAAAGATCTTGAGTGAAATGTTATTTAAACCCACAACTAGTCTAAAAACAGCAAATTTGCACTTTTGTTTAATCCAAATTAAGTCATCAGCTCCATCAGGCCCCCAGGGCTTAAGGGGCCCGATAGACGCTAATATTTTAAAACCGACCACAGATACATAAATGTAACACTTGTTTATTGAGATTATCAATCTTGTTAAATTTTATTCAATTGTTTAGGCATAGATAAATTAAATGATTTTAAATTGTTTAACATTTAAATACAAGATTTTAAGGAGCTGGTAAGTTTACTTTGTAAAACTTCAAAGAAAAATATTCATAGTTAGATTGTTTTGTTACCATAGCAACAATATGATGCTGTGAGTTTAGTCTTTGAATTTACAAATACAAATTAGTAAACTGCGACTATAACTTATTGCTTTTTAGGCTGGCCAATTAAACTACTCCCTTCTCCCATATTTCACTAAATCAAACACAGAAGCTGTTAGAGGTGCTGATATTTTTAGCAACAAAAGGGGCCCCTAAGTCAGATTCTGCTCCAGGCCTCATGCAGCCTTAGACCGGCCCTGCATGATGAGGTAATCTGCTGCACTACGTAGATGTAAACATCGCATATAATTGTTCGTTCACAAAGATAAATCGTTCTCACCGCTCCACAACGCGCCTCTGAATTCGCTACAAGTTATTCCTGCGGTTCACACTGAGCTGCACAACCAGAGCTAACGCAGAGGGTTTTAAACTCTTACCTAGAGTTCTCCAAAGGATCATAATTCCTCACAGTAGGTTTATGTAAATATCCATACAGGTCAGTCTGTGTCCAGTTTGAGTGAAAGGAGGCGCGCGCGATCCCGCTGAGGTAAAGCAGCGGCAGCGCGCGAGGCAAAGCGCAGAAGCGCCAGCTGTCGAGTTTAAATGCATAAACTATAAACCTATCCTTAAGGATAAATCTGCTCTGCTAGTGAAATGCTAAGAGCAAAAGGGACGCTTGCAGCCTGGCTTTAAAAACAAAAAAACAACANACAAAAAACAGCTGGGTGTGAACCTATTATTGCATAATAGGTTCCCTTTAAATATTTTTTAAAGATTGCTAGAAAGTCAAAACAAAAACCTTTGGCCATCTCGAGTCCTTCCAACATCTCCATGGCGTCAGTGAGTTGACATCTAGACGTTTCCAGTTGCAGACTAAGTGAGTCCCTCTCCTCCAGCAGCTGCGTCACCTGAACAGCAGACATGATTTTCACCTCCATCCCTAAAGTCACAATCCAATTCAAATTAAATCATTTCTTCCTCCTACCTGATCAGAAAGACTCTTCTTCTCCTCCAAAGCGGAGCTCAGCTGCTCCTCTGCAGCCTGAACTTTCTCCTCCAGCTTCTGAGCTTGGACTTCCAGCTCTGCTCTCAGCTGCAGCTCAGAGGTCAGCAGATCAAACTCTGACCACAGCGTCTTCGGTTCACCCTGCTGCTTCATTTCTGCATCAACGTCTTTCACCGGCCAAGACTCGTCTCCTGATGGACACATGGATGTAAGTAAGACCTCAAGTTCATTTAGAATGACATCAGACAGTTTAACATTGTTTTTCAAGTCTTTGACTAGGCCATTCTAACCCAGTTATCATNGTTGGAGTGTTTCTGTTACCTTACTCCTCTCCTCTTCCAGCTCAGCTTTTGCCGCTTCGGCCTGTTGGAGACGATAAAGTTCAGCTTTTTAACAACGTTCTGTCACCGTACAACCTCAAAATGACTTTATCATGACTTGATGTGACAAAAAGGGTGAAAAATAAAAACATGGAAGGAAAATAATTTAACATTTTTTATATCTGAAAAGTGTGGATTAGTGATTAGTTTATCAGACGCATGTTGATACTTAAATATTGACTAAATCTAATGAACACAAAAAATAAAACTATGCATCCTTTTCTTTTAGCTCCGCATTACGTCACATAAATTCCAGTGAAGTTTGTGTTTGTTTATGGAAAAATGTAAACAAATTAATAAATATTCAACATAAACATCTTTCAAGGCTCTACATATTCGCCGTTATATCCACCTGCAACATGGCCTCCTCTAGATTTTGCTCAAATTCGTCTTTTTCTCGCTCCAGCGCATCGATGCGATCCTGCAGCGAGTCGGACTTCCTCTGAGCAGCTGCAGACACACAAAGACGCGTTTAGACCAAAAACTCGCAAATAAAAACAGCAGCTGGTCGTTCTTTGTGAACACATAGTCGGTACCTTTGAGCAGCTCTCCCATGTTCTTCTTCTTCCTCTCGTCTGACTCGATGCGGACCTGGAGCTTCTCGATGCCCGTCCTCATCTGCCGGACTTCCTCCTGAGTGGAGTTCAGCCGAGATGCGATTTCTCCTTTCTCCAGCAGCGACGACTCCAGAGACTGGGAGAGGCGACGCACTTCTCCCTCTAAAGCCTAAACAGCAAACAAACCAGGAAGTTTGGACACTTTCCCCACAGTGAAGTTCAAGCAATTTTAAGGTAAGTTTTTTAACTTTTCCAGCACATTTTGGAGATAAAAACTATTCAAATAAATGTATAAAATACAGTTTCAATTCACCATTATGTGATATTATTAATTACTGTTATTAATGTCTTAATAGATTCAACAGAAGGGAAAAGGTAAATTAAAATGTGCCAAAATTTTATGTTTTGAAATGTCTCACGCCTTATACACCGGACTGAACAAAACACTCACAAAAAAATCCAAAATTTCAATTTAACATATAAAATATAAGCTAACATTTATTTTAATTACACATATGAGTAAGTCATTGAGTCATTAACAATAATAAATAATCATCACATTGAAACATCCCAACAAATTGTGTTATGCTCAAATTAAATGCTGAAGAAAGTTACAAGAAAAACTTTTTTTATTTTTTGCATTATTCAAATAGAAATAATTTTGGTAATTTTAATTGAAAGCAGCGGCTTCGAAAGGTAAGTTTAGTCTGATTTAACTCCAGACAGTGAGAAAATTTGTCTTTTTATTAGATATGTGAAAATATCTGGTTTCAAATGTAAATGTTACTTTACATTGAACTTTATTATAAAACTGTGCATTTTGAATATCAGGCACTTCAATGATTTTATACAAAAATCAAAGACTTTCTGCACCTTGGAAACACCTGCAGAGGCGTGGATGTCAGATTTTCTCCCCACTGACTGAAAGGTTTGCTCTGAACTCACCTGGATTTTTCCGGCCATGGACTCGGTGTTTTGGTTGGTAGACGTGTGATCTTCTTCCATCTCGTGGAGGTGGCTCAGCAGCCCCTCCTTCTCCCTGTTATGCTTAGAAATTGCCTCTTCCAGAACCACAACCTGCTGCAAAAACTTGACAAAAAAGAGACAGAAATCAGATATTACAACTATAAATACAAACAGTTCATTAAGTTTTTACAATTAAACAAACATCTCTATTTAATTGTGGTTTTAACATGGATCTTTAGATAAATTTACCCCAAGGATCCTAAAATGTGTTCATTACCTGCTCCCTCTCTGCCTTCACTCTCTCCATGCCGCTTTGCAGACTTTCGTACTCCTTCCTTCCGACCCGGATGTCTTCCTCCAGGATGGAGATTAAATTTCTGGTCTCCAGGTTTGTCTTCTCCAA
This sequence comes from Poecilia formosa, assembly GCF_000485575.1. Taxonomy (NCBI): domain Eukaryota; kingdom Metazoa; phylum Chordata; class Actinopteri; order Cyprinodontiformes; family Poeciliidae; genus Poecilia; species Poecilia formosa. The sequence goes on from NW_006799972.1 coordinate 107,560, forward strand.
ACCGTGAACTTTGTCCCTCCAATGACATAAAGACTGACTCAACTCATCTCGGTCTTCAGAGCACGACACGAGTTCGGCTCTCAGCTGGGTCGTCTGGAGAAAAACAAACACTGGCAAAGATTAACCGCTGGAAACCTGATCGGGACGCTCACAATTCAAGAAGGGCTGAAACGATTAATCGGACTAAACGTGATTACTCGATTGGTGAAATCATCGCCAACTAATTTAGTAATTGATTAATCGTCAACTGGAGAATACAGACTTAAAAAAACAGGCTAGTCAGAGCAGTAATTGAGCCGAAGCTGTAAAAATAAATACATTTTGCATTTAAGATTAAAAAATAAATAAAACTCTTCTTTTGTAAATATGATCTACCTAGATCTCCTCAAGTGGCATTTTTAGCTTCACCTGGTTCATATTCTGTAAAAAACAAAACAAAAAAACACACCTAATTTTAAACACCTTTTGCTTTCCAACAACAAGGATAATAATCTCCAGGTTACCCCCACCCTGTATTGATGTTAAGTCAAGCAGAAGTGGCCGAGCTTTTCACATTATTTAAGTATTTTTTAGCTGCAGATGCTTCATTTGCTACAAATTATCAAAAATACACTAAAGGAATGTTATGTTGTTGCATTTCAGGCAGTAAAATGTTTATTTTCTTATTTAAGAATTATTTGCTTATTTGTATCTTTTAGTGTAATTTTAATATTGTATAAAAAAAGACATTAAAATTCTGCAGAATCTGATCATTTTTGTCCTGTTAATGGATTGGCAGAATAATTGATTACTAAAATAATTTGCAGCTCTACATTGAGACATGCTTAAGAAGCTGATACCATCCAACCTGCACTGCTAATAATTAGCAACACAAGGCTCCATCATCAGTGATGTTCCTTAAGTCAATTAGTGTTTCCAGCTGAGAAATGGATGAAAATATTAAATAGATGGATGAGAGCCTGGAGAAGGATGGTAAATAGATGGACAACTAGAAGAATTATGTAAATGATCACAGGAAATGAAAAGTGGATGGATGATGTGATGTTGGACAAAGAGAAAACAAACGATGGACTAATGGATGACAAAATTAGAGAAAATCTGGAGACAAGAACATTTTTCATTAGATTTTTCTCTGTGGTCGTCCAAACCTGGAAGGACCTAAACACCAGACTATTGAAACATCCGTTGATGCAGACAGGTGAATTTATTTAAATCAGGGCGCTGACCTCCGAAAGGAGAGCTTCTATCTGCTGTATCCGTCCTGAATAAGTCTTCCTCTGGGTCTCCAGCTCCTCCGTAAGCCTGCAGCTTTCTGCCTGCATGCTCTCCAGTTCAGACTCCATTCCCAGGATGTGCTGCTCCAGGTTTGCTTTTTCAGAGCGGACCCTCTTCAACTCGCTCTCCTGCTGAAGGAACTTCTCATCCCATCCGCCTGCAGAACCAGAACAAACTCTCCTCAATGCCTGGAATGCATCGTCAAACCTGCTTCCTTGAACAGGACAGGCCTACAAAACATTTTAATTACATTTTTTACATATAATCATTGTTAGATAATGAAATTATAGTCTGGTCAATTATTTTCAGAATGAGCGGTTTTAGGGCCTCTGTCACTTT
>NW_006799972.1:109183-189990 GCF_000485575.1 Poecilia formosa
TGTGAGCTGCTGAATGATGCGCTGCTGCTGGTCCACTTGCTGCAGCAGCAGGTCGCACTGCTGCTGCAGCACAGCCAGCTCCATCTGGAGGACGGACAGCTTCTGGTGCAGCGCAGCCTGCTCCACCTCAAACTGCTGGTTCCTGCTGTCACACAAACAATTTCCTCAATTTTCTCACTGATAAATAAACAGGCTTTTTATATATATATATGTGTGTGTGTGTGTAAATCTGTTCTTTTCAAAGCTATTAAACCAACCAAAGGTAAGAACTCTGATGTTTTTGTGCATCAATGCAGAAATTTGAAAAGTTCCTGTTGGAATAAAAACTATAATCTCTATAAAAACAAGAAAAGAGAAATACATATGGCCTAAGTATTTTAAGCAAAACAAAATAAAAACTAAATTTGTAAAAATAGGTATTGGCAGGTCAATATACCAAACTCAATTTCTGATTGTAATAAATTTTTTTCAGTATTTTCACTTACAAATGTCAGAATATGCAGCGCTGGAAAAAATTAAGAGACCATTTAAAATGATCAGTTTCTCTGACTTTACTCCTTCTAGGAATATGTTTGAGTAAAATGAACATTGTTCTTTTATTCTATGAACTACTGACAATATGCTAATAAATTTAGTTTTTATTAGCAGAAAATGAGAAGATGCAGAGCTTTCAGACCGCAAATGATGCAAAGAAAACAAGTTTATATTCATTTAGAAACAACAATATTAATATTTTAACTCAGGAAGAGTTAAAAAAAATCAGTGTTTGGAGGAATAACCAGGAGGTTTTCAATGCAGTGCTCTCGATCTTAATTTTTTCCAGAGCCGCATTTCCAAAAACGAGCTTTTACTTCAATCATCTCTTCTGTGAGTTGACCTGAATTCAAACATCAAACAGATACAAGCTGTAAAACACGCTCGTCAACAAGATGGCGGCCCTGGGCAAAGTGATATTACTTGAGCAAAGGAGCACAAAAAAAGAAAAAAGAAAATCCAGATTTTCTTGAAATCAAATCTTTAAAACTGAAGTTTGATTTAATCGATAAAATCTGTGCATCGTCCAGCCGCAGTCAGACCTGATTGGTGCGTCTCCAAGTCATGGAAACATGAAACGGACGTACCGCTCTCTGCTCTCCGTGTGGCTGGTCTCGTCCCTCGTGTCGAGCTGCTCCTGCAGCCTCTCTGCGCTGGTTTGCAGCTGCTGCTTCTCTGCAGTCAGACGGTTCATCTCCGACTGCAGCTTGGCGTTTTCCTCAGAGATTTCACTAAACTTTGACTCCAGCTGGAGTTTCTCCTCCTCCACCTGCTGCACTTTGCAGACCAGCTCCCTGTTCTCAGAGGTTAAAGCAGAAAGCCTCTCCTGCAGCTCAACTTTTTCCTCGCTGACTGAACTCAGAGCGACGTCCAGCTGGGCTTTCTCCTCCGAGACCCGACGGAGCGCGGACTCCGTCTGTTGCGTTTCTGCAGCCATCTGGTCGATCGTTGCCTCCGCTTCCTGCTTCTGCTCAGATAACTCTCCAACATCAGCATGGAGCTGCTGAATCTCCTTCAACAGGTCGCTCATTCTCTCCTCCAGCTCCTCCTTCCCCGCTTTTACCCGAGTGATTTCAGTTTCAGCTTGTTTCTGCTCATCCATCAGCAGCGTTAAGGAAGCCTGGAGGTCGTTTTTCTCCTCGTTTAGCTGATCCAAACGGCTCCCTTTCTCCTGAATGATCTGCCTCAGCTCCGTCTCTGCCTTTGAGTTTTCCTCAGTGATCTGACTCAGTTTGGCCTCCAAGGCCGAGACGCTCTCCTCTAGCTGCTGCCGTCTGACGGCGTCCTCCTCCAGACGGGTTATCTCGCAGCTCCGCTCCAGCAGCTCCTCCTTCGCCGTCACGTATTTTGTCTCCAGCAGAGAGTTTTGGGACTGGACCTCGTCCAAACGGGTTTCCAAGACAGAAACCTGAGTGTAGACATGGGAGAGCATTAGTTAAACATACTGTTACATCTCAATAAATCAGGACTGACGGTTAACCGGATAAAAATTAGCCCCATTCTGTAGATTTTTCATTTAAGCCTTTTGTTATAAAATATTAGAAATACATTAGAAGATACAAATATATCTTCTAAATTAAATTTCTTTTTTGAATAAGAAAGCAAACATTTTATTGCCTAAAATGCAACAACATAGCATTCCTTTAGCGTGCGGCTGACCATTTGTAGCACAAGATGCATCTGCAGCTTAAAAATACTTCAAACACCAACATTTGATTGATTGATTTTTTTTTTGCATTAACCAAATATGAATTTGATAGGAAAAGGTGATAAATATGAGAATTTGCACCAGGTGACGTTAAAAGGAGTTCTGGATGAAACATATTTACACACAAATAAAAAAAGTTTTTTGTTTTTCATCTTAAGTGCAAAATGCAGACAGTTTTTAATACAGCTTTTTCTTAATTACGGCTCTGACAATGTGGTTATTTCAACAAATGACCCTTTTGGAGTTTGTCTATGCCACTTAACGACTAACCAAGTCCAAATTAGATGACGATTATTTCAATAATCAATTGATTATGATTAATCTGATGAATTGTTTCAACCCTAAATAATTAATATGGTTATGGAAAAGTTGATTTACTTCAGTAATTCTAAAATAAGCTTTAAGAATATATTTTAAGCATGTTTTCTGATTATTACACTTCTATGCCTCACAGCTGAAAACATAATTTAACATAAAATTCAAATATTAAACAACAAAGTAAAGGGACACAAATGTTACGGCCAACAGAATCACAGAGGTGACTGCTGACTTGAAGTTGGTAGAACTGGTAGAAAAGGGTCAAACTAAGAAAAAGGAGTTTGAGGCGCAGAGCCAATTAAAGAGTTTGAGGGCGTTTCATACGGTGTGGGCCGCAGCTGAAGTCAGTCCTTCCAGAACCTGGACTACTCGCCTCTAGAAAACTTCTGAAGAGTAATAAAAACAAAACGTGAGCCAACCTGGGCTTTGCTGTCCTCCAGCATGGCCTCCAGTGACGCTATGGTTCCCTTCAGCTCCTCCACCTGACTGTCCACTGAGGTCATGGCCGACTCGTTGTCCTCCAGGTCCATCTGCAGCATCTCCAGCTGCACCTTTATTCAATAGATACATGCTTTGAAAGTAATGTTTACATTCACATTTACTAGTACTGTAAACCATTAATCTTTGATTAACCATTAATCAATCAGTCTTACGGAAGGAGTTCAACCCTCTTGACATAAGAGAAAATGGCCACTTATCAATCAATCCGTAAGATCAACTTTAGATTAACTCATTGATCGATCACTTACACACTTTTCATAATTTATTGGAACGACAAAAGAGACAAGACACATTACCGCACATCACATTACACAATACTATTTTAAAAAGTAAACATAATAAAGAACCAGGGCTTGTTTCTTTAAGCCATTCTGGATACGAAGACCTTAATAACTGACCTTGATTTTGTTCATGGCCACCGTCTTCTCCTTCAGGAGCTCGGAGGCTTTGGCCTGCTCTGCCTCTGCTTTGTCCAGCTTCTCTTTCAGACTCTTTATCGTGTTGTCTCTTTCTTCCAGGCCGCGGGACGCTGCAGACAGAGTCGCCTTCATGGTTCGGATCTCCTCCCGTCTGGAGCTGGATTCTGCTTTGGCTGCAGCTGCTGACTGCTTAATGGCTTCCAGCTGCTCTTTGAGGCTCCTCTCCTTATTGGCCAAGTCCCCAACCTCTGAGCTGTGGCTCTCAGACTCTTTCCTCAGCTTCTCGGTGAGATTATTGATCTGATCCTCCAAAGCTGTGATAAGTTTCACTTTCTCAGACCAGGTGGCCTCCAGGCCAGCTTTTATTTCATTTGCAGAGCTGAGGCACTTTTCTGAAGCTTCAAGAGATTTGTTAAGGTGAGCAAGGGACTGGTTGACCACGTCCAGTTTGTTTTTCAGGACAGGAACCTCCTCTGCTGCTTCCTGGTTTGCAGCAACCTGCTTTTCCAGACATAAGATCTGTTCCTGGAGAGCGTTTATCCTTTCAGTGTGACTGAACTGCAGGATCTGAACAAAGATGCATGATTTAGTCTCAACACCAAGACAAAAAAACTAATTTTTACTCTGTATATGGTAACAAATTGTGCTTGACGATAAATTGTCCCAGAATCATTGTGATAAACGATAATATTGTTGTGAAACCATTTTCAAATATAACGGTAGCAGCACAATAAGACATTCTCATGTTCATCCAATAAGCTTTAAATTCTGATGAACATTTAACACTGAAATTTTAAATATTCAAATTAATTAAGCAAAACAACAAATAAAATGGATACTGAAGTCTATAAATAAAATTATCCTTAAAAAAGGGATTAGTTGAAACCAAAGCACTAGATTGGAGACTTCTGTCATCCAGCTTTTGTTGGATAAATCATATAAATAGAAATTATTGAGTTTGTTTTAATTTATTATGAGATTAATTGATTTTTTTTGCGTAATCAGGCAGACTGTAATCTTAAAAACAAACCCACAAACCAGAAAGAAAGGATTATGCAGGATTTTCTTTTTACCTCTGCTTCTGTCTTCATCTCTTGAAGTCGATTTTCCAGCTCAGCCTTTTGATTTTCCACAGAGAGGATCTGAGCTTCAGCCGCTCTGAGCTGCTGCTCCGTCTCCTCGGTCCGGCTCCGCTGGACCTTCAGCTCCTCCTCCAAACGTTTCAGCTCCTCTGATTTCTCCTCGCAGGTCTTCGTCAGCTCCTCCTCCTTATCGGACATCGTCTTAATTTGTTTCTGCAGCTCGGCTCCCAGCTGCTCCTGGACCTTCAGGATCTGCTCCATGGAAGTGATCTGAAACGGGGTGAGACAAAAAGCTGGTTAAAAAGTTACTTTTATGGGTTTTAGGTGATAGACCAGGACAAAACGATGGATAAATATGTACAGGAATGAGTTTATTTTATTTGATAATAACTCCAGTTTACGTAGTTCTAACAAATACATTAAAAATTGTGTTTGAAATGAGATAAAATAAAGAAATTAATATATTTTAAGACACTATGTGGACTACAAGAATAATATTTTGTAACTTTACAAATCTAACAACGTTGGACTGAAAAATAAAAGCATATTTAGATTTAATAAAGCAATATGCTTGTAATTTCTGCTTAGAAATATCTGGTGAGATGAATGTTTTTTTCACAGAGTATAAGCTCTAAATAAAATACTTTGTGTCTGGAGAGCAGCAGCTCCTGCTGGACCTCCTCCGCCTGCAGCTTGACGCGCTCCGTCTCCTCAGCCTGCGCCGAAACGCTCTCCTCACACTGCTTCAGCAGGACGGCCTTCTGCATCACGAAGCTGGAAAACGAAACAAACCAAATGCATCTGCATGACGGATCAGCTCCAACGAGGGCTGCAGATAATAATTACCATAGCAACTGATAATTATATTGATTGTTCTGACAAAAAAATCCTGCAGATTTTTAATTTAACCACTTAAGCCTTTTTTATACAGTGTTAAAGATTCATGAAAAGGTGAAAATAAACAGATCATTTCTTTTTTTTTGGAAAATGAACATTTTCTTGCCTAAAATGCAACAATGTAGCATTCCTTTAGTGAACACTTACATATGCAGCCAAAACCTAAACTAAACAAAAAAAACTTCTAACTTGTGAAAATCTCAGTCATTTCTGCTTGATTTAACATCAATATTTCATAGGGATTAATTAAGAAAAAGGTGATCAATAAATAAAATATTATTTTTGTAAATTAGAAGCAGTTGAGGAGTTTTGAGTTGAGCATATTTTATTTACAAGGTTTGTTTTTAAATCTTAAATGTATTGATTTGGCTTCATTTCTGCTCTGTGTGTTTTGAGTTTTTATGCTCCAGTTAATTGATTGGTCACTAAATTAGTTGACGAGTGCATTAATAATCGATTCATTTCAGTAAATGCCTCAGTGAGGACAGATAATTTATTCCTCAGCATATTTAACCTCCACCTCATTATAGAAACTGCAGAGATTTATCTGTTCATCAGAATTCAAACTCATTGAGTTTCAAACGTATAAAAACTAGACGTTAAGTTTCCAGAGAGTCCGTGTCCAACCTGTCGCTCTGCGCCTCCTGCTGTGCGGCGGACTGAGCCAGGCTGTCCTTCAGCTGGCTGACCTCAGCCAGGCCCAGCTCCAGCAGCTGGTCCTTGGAGTGCAGCAGGTCGCAGGCGGCTTGGTGCTCCTCCTGCAGCTCAGAGATCGTCTTCTCAGCCAGCTCGGCTCGAGACGTCTCCCTCTGCAGTCGGGACTCCAGCTCTTTCACCTGTTTAAAGAAACGAGGAAAACGTTTCCCGTCACTTCAACGCAACAAGCTTAAAGGAAAGTCGCATCCGGTTCTCGGACCCAAAAGGTTCCTGCTGCTAAACTCTCCTCTTGCTTACAAGGTTTGTAAACTTTCCACACGGTAAAATTCAAACACTCTTCAGTCTTTTTTTTGTTTTTACTTTTCGAGCATCAACGTTAGGCCTGTCAGGATAACAAATTTTGCTGGACGATAAATTGTCCCAGAAATTATTGCGATAAACGATAATATTGTCATTTTGAGACCATTTTCAAGTATTATACTGGTAAAAATACAAGAACATGTTCTCAAAGATAAATGAACTTTAACACTGGAACTGGAAGACATTTTAAATATCCAAAACGAAACAAACAAAAATGACAGAAAAAATAATTTAAAAAAATGAATGATGAAGTAACTGACCTAAAATAAGAAAAGTTTAATTTGATTTCACTTCAGACAGCGATTAAAATATATATGTTTTTTTTTTATTAGGTGTGCAAAAATATCTGGTTTCAATTCCAAATAATGTTTTCCAAATTTGGGCTTTTAATTAAATGCTAGATTGTGTATTATTACAAAACTTTGCACAGAAATGAAGCAATTTCCGAGCCTTGAAAACGTCTCAGGGTTCATGAAGCATTTTTAGCTCGTGTCTTAACCCTGTCACTCCTAGAGGAGGACAGATTGAAGGTTTTTTCAGGAGGAACCAGAGTCTTGGCCTCACCTGACCCTGGAGCTGCGCCAGCTGCTTCCCGGCGTTCTCCAGCTCTTTGCCGTGTTTCTGTTCCGCTTCAGAGACGTGGAGCTGAAGCTGCTGGTACTGATGCTGCTTCTCCTCCAGCTCCGTGCTCCTCATGAGGAGTTCTCCCTTCAGGGCGTCGATGTGGGCGGACAGACTGGCTTTGTCTGCCTCCATGGATGAGATCTGGTCCTGCAGCATAAAACACACACACGTTTAATTTCTTCCTGAACAGCAGCAGGTTGCATATTGGTGAAACTCACCTGGAGTTTGTTGTTGGCCTCGTGCATCAGGCTCGCTTTGTCCTCCAAAGTGATAATCTTGTCGGTGAGCTCCTGCTGCACGGCCTCGGTTTGGTTGATCAAGTTCTCCTTGTTTTTCTTCCACTCCAGCAGAGCCTGGTGCTCCAGTTTCACAGCCTGGCACTCGTCCTGACTCTGACGGAGGTTTGATTTCAGCGCTTCGCTCTCCTTCTCCACCACCGTCAGAGTGTTGCTCAGCTTCTCACTCTCCTGCTTCTGCTTTTGAAGCTCAGTCTGAGATCTGCAAAGCAACAAATCTGTTATGATGAACTGAATGTCGATGAAAAACTGAAACATGATGAGCAAAACGCTTGATTAGTCAAAATATAATTTATAGTGATAGACTATCAACTGTAGAGTATAAAAAAACTAGTCCATCAGTTTCCAAAGCAGACAAGTAATTTTTAAAAATGATATTTATTATTTTTTATTAAACATGTTCTGTTTTGTCTTTGTTCTGAATGTATCCGTCTTAGTTCTTTTTGTTTTTAGTGTTTATTTTATTTCTGCTGCCATTTGTTCTTATGTTATTAGCCAAAAATGAGACTGAATTATTTATTTCAATATTTAATGTTCAAAAATTGAAAAAAAAAAAAAGGCTTAAGTGGATAAATGAAAAATCTGGAAAATACGGCAGTTTTTTTTATTTATGTCAGAATTACTAAAATAATCGGTAGTTGCAGCCCAATATTTTGATCCAACAAAACTGAAGAAGCTACAGGATCGTATTTGTCGGGACAGCGTTAATATCGAAGAGGAAGATGGCAGAAATGTTGATCTAAACAAAAAACATCTTCATCTAATGGAGCCTCATTTTGTCTTATTTTCTCCACCTGGCCGCCATTTTCCTGGACGCTAACTCAGAACTGCCCTCTAGTGTTCGCTTCGCCAAACAACACAGCCAAATTAGCACAACGCTCACTTCTTCCTTCATGCTTCTTTTTTTACATTTCTCAATTTCTGACATAGAAAACCATAATGTATCATAAGCAGAAAGGAAACGTTACGACTTCTAAGATGTTTACTTGTCACTCTGGGCCTCTGCGTCAGAAAGCGTCTTCTTCATCTGCTCCAGCTCTCTTGCTGCCGCCTGAGTCTGTTGCTCAAGTTTGGACTGGAGTCTCTTCAGCTCCTCGGCCTGTCCTTCAGATTTCGCTGAAGTACAAGAAACAAAGCCGGTGAGAAGACATGAGTAGGACACATTAACAATCGTTCCTGCTGCTTCCTACCTTTCAGATCCTCCAGCTGCCCCTGGGTCCGTTTCAGCGACTGCTCCGAGATCCTCTTCTCCTCCTCCAGCTGAGTCAGCAACCTGCTGCTGCGGTCCAGCTGGATGGTCGCACCGCTCTTCTCTTTCTGCAGCTCCTGAAGGGAAGAGGACATTTTGAAAACAGGTAACTCATCTTGCCAGAACAGAAAGTTTTATACAGGAGTTTGTGTGTACCTCCATCTTTTTGCGGAGGTCTTGCTCTTTGGTCTGCGTCGCCTGCAGGCCTTGTTCGGACCGCAGCAGCTTCTGCTTCTGCTCCTCTATTTCTCTCTCCATCTGATTCTTCTGCAAGCGCAGCTAAAGTTTCCACAAAAACATAGTGAAACAGTAGAAGTTGTATCGTTTTTGCGTCGCTCAATAAAACGCCGACGTGAGACGCTACCTTCTCCATGTCCGCTTGAAGGACATTGTGGTCTTTTTTGGCCTGTTGGACCTCCTGCGTCAGCTTGGTTCTGGTCTGGTTGAGCTGCTGATCCAAAACCTGATGGGAACTCTGAAGCTGAGCCAACTCCTACCAACCCAAAACCAAAATATAATCTGAATAATAAGTCAGAATTTAATGTTCTTCCCAGAGATTATGCACTTTTCCCACAGTAACATTCAGGAACCTTTCAAGGATTTTCAAGGTGAGTTTTCAAACTTTTCCATCACCAAACTTTGGAGATTAAAAATAACACAAATGAAATAAAAAACACAGTTTCACTCTTATATATTTTATTACTATTAATAATATCTTGTGATAGTATCCTACATTCTACCTAAAATGTAACATTTTATGTTTTGAAATATTTCAAACTCTTATAAATCTGACTAATCCGAGAACAAAACACTAATTTAACGAAAAAAATACACAAATTTCAATAATGTTAGCGTTTAAAATATAAGATCAATAGGAATAATAAATTTTTAATATTGAAACAATGCAGTTAAATTGAATTGGATTAAAATTAAATCTTTAAACAAAATATAGAGTTACAAAAAAATCTCAGATTTTCTTGCCAAGTTTTTTGTGATTTAGCAAAAATCTCTAATTGTGGTAATTATAACCGACCTAAACAAGAACAATTTAGTCTGATTTAACTTCAAACTGTGAGAAAAAAAATGTGTGTCTTTTTATTAGGTGCATGAAAACATCTGGGTTTAACTGTAAATATTGTTTTCCATATTTAGGCTTTTAATCAAACGCTAGATTGAATTTTATTACAAAACTGAGCAGCTTGAATATCAACGACTTTCAAGGATTTTATGCAGAAATCAAGAACTGATTGAAACTCAAGCATTTTCCAGGACTTACCCTGCATCTTAAAAACAACAAGACAACGTTGCGTTATTTTACCTTCTGGCTGTTTCTCTCTTGGTCTTTGAGTTTCTGCTCCAGAGCTCGCCTGCAGCTCTCAGCGTTGTGCCTCTGGCAGCTCATCTCCTCAGAGACCTGCTTCAGCTTCTGCTCCACCAGGGAACACTAACAACAGAGATCGTTTAGCTCTTCTATTCCAGGAGATGACGTCACCAAACAGAAACGGACCCCTGGTACCTTTGCCTGCAGCTGCTGGTGGCGGTCTGCAGCCTGGCTCAGCTCGTGGCCGGCCTTGGCCAGCTCTCTGTCCCGCTCCGCCAGCTCTTTGCGGGTTTGGTTCAAGTGAGTTTGAAGTTCCTGCAACTTTGACGCTTGGTTACGAATTTCCTTTTCCTGAGCGGCCAGATTCCTCTCCAGCTCTGACACACGTCCACGCAGCTCTGATCGTGAAAAAAAAAAAAAAGAGGCAGGTTTACAGGGAATATCTCACTCACCACATCAGAAACTAATTAACTATGAAATCCATGAAAGTCCACCTTGGTTGAGGCTCTTCAGCTGCTCCGTCTGTTGGGACGATCCACCGGGACTCTGGACGGTTCTGGACGAACTCATCCGCTGGCTGGGTTTGATCGGCGTTTCCTCCTGGGTGGCCCACAGAGAAGCACCGCGCCTCTTTAGCGGCGTCTCCATCACATCCTGGCCCCGCAGGCTGTGGACCTGATCCTGTTGTTGCCATGGGAATATGGATGACCCAGCTTGGCGGGCGGCGATGTCCTTATGGCTGACGGATGACTGATTCAGCAACTGAAGGAGGACGGACACGATGAAGGTGACCTGTTGTGGCTCCTTAAATAGATCTACATGTTCGTTACATTTTTTACACAAACATTAGATCTTAGTTTTGGTCAGTTCTGTCCATTTGGATCTCCTTTCAGAATAAGCCGTTTTAGGGAGTCTTGTCACTTTAAATCCCAGTAAGCTGCTGCTGGCCACAATCCCAGCTCAACATTTACACATGAATATGGCTGCAAACAGATGCACAATTATACAACTATACATCTTTGAAAAGCAGAAGTGGAGCCTCCTGCACAACCAACATGAATGTAGTAAGTGATTTCTGGCTGGTAAGTATTTGACAAAACACTTCTCTTTTCCAGCAGCCATTGTACAGCGAATACAGCAGTAAAACCAACTGACCAAACATGCTGGAGTCCTACTTGAGTTGCTAGGTGATGGGCTGGACTCTGCGATAGTTGCTAAGAAACAACACAGTGCCCGTAGAATGTGACTTAATAATCAGGAGGATTTTAAAATGGCTCATTTTCTAAACACCAAAAAACATTAACATATAGCTAAAAATGACTTTTTAAGTGTCAGGGTTGTTTTTAGAAGGAGTTAAGTCCCAAATGGAAATACAAAAAAATGCAAAATGTGAATTTTGCTTAACAGGTCCACATAAAAACTACAATTAAAGAAATCAGACATGAAAAGTAAAACTCACCTTGACCTGCAACATTTTGAGCTCACTTTCCAACTTTCTTCTTTCTTCCACTTCATGGTTGTACTTTTCCTGAAGTTCCTCCAGTTTGCCGTCTACAAAGACACACGAGTGAGACCTGCAAACATGACCGCTCAGACGAAACACAAAGCCCCTGCAAACCAGGATACCTTGCTGTCTGTGTGCAGCGACAGGCGCTGGCGTAGCAAAAGTCTTCTGTGGAGTGCTGAACGTCTGCAGGTCGGAGGAAGAGGTGGACAGCGAGGAAGATCCAGCAGGCTGAGTGCGATCGAGCTCAGTTTTGTACCTGAAGGAAAATACACACGTTAGCAAAAACAAAAAAAAAACAATAATGGTCCTAATGAGATAACAGGAACCAAAAACAAACCCACTTCTTGAGTTCTTGCTCCAGACGATCGATGGTCTTTTTGCAGGAGTTAAGTTGACCCTCCAGGTAGCTCACCTGAGTCCAGGGGGACAAACCAGTTAGAACCACACATTTTTACCATTTTCAACCACAAACGTCAATGTATTTTATTAAGATTTTACATGTTAAACACAAACTGTGACTTTTTTTTTTGTAACAATAAATACAGTACAACCTCTCAGCAGACCCTACATTTCCTTGGTTTTTGTGAGAAACGGACCTGCTGCTCTTTGACTCCGAGGTCATGAACGACCTTCTGACGAGTTTTCTCCAAAGCGTCACATGACTCAATCATCGACTGGTTTTCTCTTTTCAAAGCTGAGATCTCGGTGCGTTCGCTGTCCACCTGAAGAGCCGAGTGTTCAAGTTACTCACACAAACGTGTCAACGTCACAAACCCGCCCGGCTGCTGCGAGTGAAAACTGACCTTCTGCTTCTGTTTCTGCAGGGCAGCTTCCAGAGAGTCCAGCTGAAACTGCTTCTGTGTCCGTTCCTTCTTCAGCTTGTCCAGTTGGGCCTCCATCTCCTGGATCTTCTGCAGGGCTTTCCCTGGAAGTCCATCCTTCCACTCCTCCACCGCCCAGCTCATGGTCTAAAACCTCAACCACAGACACAATCATTTATCACACGTAAGAGACGGAACAAAGCAGCTGGATGAACCAATGAAACTGGCTTTGGTTTTATCTTTAAATTCTGATTTAACCCACCAGAACACAATTTCAACGTTCTAGAAAACTACTTGTTAATTTCATCCCCAAGTGTAGTCAGTTCCACCTCAAACGGCCATCAGGTGACATTCAAGACCAAAAACCAAAGAGGTCACAGCCCTCTGGGTCTTAACTCACCAGTTCTCCCAGCTAAAGGGAAACGGACCCAAAACAAGACAACAAAAAACTAAAAATTATAAATCATTTCTTTTTAGGCTTGTTTTCTGCTTTAGTTGACTGTAATACACAGACTTCTAATTTATGCTACTGTTTGATACGTATTTATAGGCTTTGTGCCATGTTCTTGTATTGGATATAATGTGTTTTAATTTGCCTTTTCAGAACATCAGTGCTCAATGAACAAAATTAAATTAGTGTTTGAATTTATGCTGTCCTGGCTAACACCGTTTAATCGCATAATAAATTAAAATGAGCTCAATTATTTTCATTCTGATTAATATCTACTGAAGGGCAATTTTGTTTAGAGAGACATCATAATCCATTTTATATATGATTTTGGTTTTATTTTCATCTCATTTATTATATTTGGTTGTTGTGTTTTATTTTGGATATTTAAAATGTTTCATTTAAGTGCTCTCTACAAAATTAAAGGGCAAGTTTGTGTTATTATGCCATTATTTATACATTACATGAAAATAGTCACAAAACAAAATCGTTTATCGCAACAAATACTGGGACAATTTACCGTCCAGAAAAATGCGTCATTGTGACAAAGATATGAGTTACAAAGGTTTAGTGGCATATCATAGATCCAACCTGATCTACCTGGAAAATCTCTTATCAATTTTTATATAAAACATTTGGGAAATATTGTTACATCATATCAGGTTTTAAAGTTTAAAAATCCCATGTGGCTCTCTTGTCAAAATAACCAAGAGTTCCTTTAAATAACTTAGAATATTTAAAATTTTCTGTATTGCACATCATGAAAACATTAATGTGTATTTTAGTAGAGCTGAACATTAAAAACAACCAACTGAGCTAATTTGACAAAGTTCTTAAGATCCTCATTATTCAAATAATGAAAAGTATTTCAAACAGGATTTTTGGCAAATTAAGGAAAACATGCAGCTGCGACGCCTCTGCTAAAAATTGCGATGATGATGGTGGTGATCGTACAGCGCCTTCATCTCTGTGAACTTTACATCTGAGCCACTAAAAAATGTCCGTCAGGCGTGATCATTAAGGTTAGACTCAATCCAACTGCCAAATATATTATTGATACGCACAACCTGAATGAAAAACATTTAAAAAGAAACTAGTCTTACCAATTGGGCCACAGCTAACAATTACTTTAGTAATAAATTATTCTACTGAATTTTCAGACAATTCAGAGAACAAATTGGCACATTCTGAAGATTTTTCATTTAACCACCTGAGCCTTTTAGACACTGAACGAGATTAAGAAAAACAAATAATTCAATTCAATTTTATTGCCTAAAATGAAATAACACAACTTTCCTTTAATGAATTTCCACCAAGTTAAGCTAAAACTGACAGTTTTGAGGAAAACATATTTCCAGAAAATTGTGTTTTTAGTCTAAAATATTAGATTTTGTACAGTTTTGGCCTAATTACTGCTCCGAATAATTTGTTTTTTTTTCTTCAGTTCATTGCCTTTTTTGAGTCTGTAGACTCCTGTTAACGATTAATCAATTAGTAAATTAGTTGACGATAATTTTACAAATCTATTCATCACCATTAAGTCTCAGCCATACTTATCAAATATGACATCCAAGTAATCATTTGTCACAATGCACACATTGGCTTTGCTTCTTTAAATGTTTGGTTCCTTAAATAAACAACTTTTCCCTTTGGGTTCACTACAAACAGAGACCCCAGATAGTGTGATATCCAGCTACTGAAAAAAAACATTTTTCTTTGAAAATATATTTGAATACTGCAATATTTATAAGCAAAAAATGAGTCTGAGTTTGTATGGTTTAATAACTTATTTTAAATCAAATGTTTTTGTTTTGATCGTATCACAGCATGCAGAATTTGTGGAAAAGCTTATTAAAACTGATTATATTTGAATAAAACAACAATAGAAGAGGCTATAAAATTTTTCTTTTTGTTTAAATTATATGCTCGCAACCTATAGATATGTAATGTGTAATCAGTACGTCTGTTTGTACAGCAATGAGGTCGGTAATAAGTTAGCAGAATTAGCACCATTAATCGACGTCAGTGCAAAAATAAATAAATGAAAAATACAAAGACGAATAAAAAATATTTTTGA
This sequence comes from Poecilia formosa, assembly GCF_000485575.1. Taxonomy (NCBI): domain Eukaryota; kingdom Metazoa; phylum Chordata; class Actinopteri; order Cyprinodontiformes; family Poeciliidae; genus Poecilia; species Poecilia formosa. The sequence goes on from NW_006799972.1 coordinate 124,003, forward strand.
AGAATTCTGGGCCAACAAGCACACATCTGAAACATGCGTGAAAACACCGCTAGACGTAAAGAAAAGCATTAAAAACGTTCAGCTACAGTTTCCATTGTAGTTTATCGTTAGGTTGATCGTGTTGAATTGTTTCAACGAAAATATAAAACCTAACTTAAACTTAGATCTTGACCGATCCACAGCTTGAAGATTGGCAGCTCTATTAAATACCGACTCATATTGTCAAAATAACTTCAGAGATGATTTTAACATATGAAGATATAAAGCATAAGCTTGCCTACACTTACTTTGGGCGCGACGCTTCTTGCTCGACTTTAGAAAATTCAAACTGTAGTAGAGGAAGCGTTCGTTCCCTTAGCTACACGTCTATTGGTCCAATCAAACTGACGCCACGACTTATACCGCACCTGATTGGCTGACTTGTTACTGTTTCCACAGTGCCCCCTTGTGGTGTCAGCATGTCAATACACACGACAGACAGAAACGTCCCATCTGTATTAACAGAAATAAAGCAGCTTGGTATCATCATGACCCAGTCAAACTCCAAATTTATCTCGATAAATTAGAATATCCTCATAAGTGAGAAATATATTAGCAATAGATTGATCATATGGATGCTAACATTATGGATGTTTACATATGGATGATTCCAGAATTGCACCGGTCATGGTGACAGCATGTTGGGAGTTATGTTAGTTCTGATTTGTTTTTTGTAGACTTTTGTTCATATTTTTGTTTGGAGAATTTTTCCCTCTGGTTTTGAAAGTTGTGTTTTTTCCTACAGTCATCATGTGATACCTTAAAAACAAGGTGTTGTTTTTACAACTGGGAGCAGCTTATTAGCATCTCATCATAATCAACTAGGATTATACTACGTCTTTTCTTTTTGTTTTTCCAAAAAAATAACCTTCACAAGCAATAATTTTAAAGCAGAATGTTTCACTTTTTCTGCATTGAACAGCATAATTTAGAGAAAAAAACATGGAAGAAAATAAAGTGCTGTGAACTTTGATTCAAAACATTTTCAGTTACAAAATCTGAATGGTAGAGTGCAGATAGTTTAGTCATTTATTAGTTTTCATTTAAAACATAATGAAAAATTATAGACTTAGATCTTTTTTGCATTCCAACAGAATAACATTCATGCTTAGCAATTTATTACAGAAACATGCAGAAAGGATTACAAAGAATTACAAAACAACAGATTCGTTTGAACATCCAAGGGAAAAAATGTCTTACTAAATGCTGCGCTTACGTTTGGACAGACAGTCCAAACAGTGTTTGGCTTATGCAAAGCCTCTGCATCTTCTTCTCTTGCAGAAATCTACAAACATGATTATGTGGGCTGTACTGGGCTGCTGAAATAGTGCTTTTCACATTACAGCTATAAGGCAGGCACCTTGCAGATGCATCATTTTTAATAGAGTCGACAGTCACATAAGCAGGAGATGCTACAAATACAACCACAGAAAACTCATCACAAGGTTACGTCAGTCTGTAGGCCACATTGATGTGGTGCATTGAATTCACTTAACAGTAAACAGGAGAAGCTACTGGTTTCTGATGACAATCCACTGACAGCGAAACTGTCCACTTCTGGATAAACCATGTTTAAGTTTGACATCATTTAGTCACATTGAGAATACAAAACATGAGTGCAAGGAAAACCCTTAGATAAGGCCCAGGTGATCTTTGCTTCAAAGCTTTCGTTGCCTGTCAAATTAAGAGCTAAAACATCAAAAAAAGGGAAAGAAGCATTTCTCGGTGGTTTTAGGAGATTTATACTGCAAAATCAAAAAATGTTACCAAGTACTTTTGGTCTAGTTTTTCAGGTGTTAATGTCTTAGTACACTTGAAATAAGACAAAACTAACTTATAAGTAACTTTTCAGCAAGAAATAGTTTGTTTTAAATCAGCGATTCCTAAATATTGACTAAAACGTACAAGTTTCACTAATTTCACTAAGATATTTAATGTTATAAGTGAAATAATATGCCAGGAAAACCTGTAGTTTTTTTAAAAACTAATACTAAGGAATTATTTACTCAAAACAAAAAAAATAGCTGAAGAGCTATTTATGTTAGTTTTGTCCCATTTCAAGAGTACTGAGATATTTTCACTACATGCTGGACCAAAAATACTTGGTGAGATTGTTATTTTTCAGTGTTACGTCTACAAATAAGATCTAATTTTACAATCGGCACCTGCCTCACACTTTAGAGTGAGGGTTTGTAGCCACCTGAAAATTATAATATAGATTTGTCTTGCTAGTATTTAATAATTTCTGCTGTAACGGTTTTTCACAAATTTAACTGTTTGGATTTTTCTGATGGCGCAAATTAAGCAAAAATCATCAAATTTATACTTCAAAAATGACACTAAGCACCGAGAAACGTGAAGCAGGAACATTTCTCAAAATTACATAAGGAAATATTTCTTACAGAATGTAGATATGTGACGTTCTTAGTGCATGTTAACGTCAAAACCAGACTGATGAGAATTTGCTTTTAAAGAAACATAAAATAAGACAAAATACCATACCAAATACAGAGTTCCTGCTGTTATGACTGAACCAGAGGCTCCGGTTTCAGCCAGATCCTCGGCAGAAACTCTCAGAACATTTGGTCAAATCTCAGTCCGGCGCTCATTCCCAGGCCCGAGTGTTTCGCTTTGGGTCGGTTACTGATCTGCCAAGGTCACATGATCAGTCAACTGCCGGTCAGCTGGCTGAATAAAACCTCCACTCTGCTCATTAATTCGTAATAAAGAAAAAAATCTATTTGGAAATATTTCCTGTTATGAAAAGCACAAACACTGATTATGTAGAAACTAAAGCAGCAACAGCATCACCCTTTTGCTACTTCGCTGCAAACTGGACGTCTGAAATGCAGCCGACTGCAGGCTTGCTACTCGAGCAGATTGTCCGACTAACCAGCTAAAACACAGAATGACAAAAATATGTACCTAATACTTTACTGAAATAATGTATATGCAATCCTTTTTTTAGCAGTAAATAAAAAAATATACATTGTTGTTTTCAACTTTGATGTGATATTTTTCTCATTCTCTTCTTTTTTGAAAAGAGAGAACAGCCAAGATATGAACTGATCACTTCATCTGAAAAAAGACAAACAGAAACAAACAAATGCATAATAAGTCAAGAATGCAACACTTCCCTTCAACAAACCACAACGCGCTGTGAGACCTCTCTGTTGCTACAGAGTGTTTGATGCATGGCCAGTCTTAGTGTTAAATCACAGTTTCACTGAGTGCGACTATAAACTGTGCTCTGGTGGTAAACAGACAGGCTGTGACCCAGTGACTAATCTGGAAGGACACATGCAGCTCGAAATGCTGCAAAAACACAAACAGCCTGGAGACAAATCCACAAAACACTGAGTGGAAAAGCAGGACGAAGGTGGAAGCCACCAGACGAAAGCTTGACTTTCCTCAGAAGGCAGCTTCAAAAGGCAGGACGATGAGTTCAGTTTGAGGATGAAAACAAAATACTTCAGGTGTTTTTAAATTAATTCCAAAAAGCAAACCTAGTTAAAGTCCAGTATGTGAAGAAATCAGGGACAGGTAACCCAGTCAGAACGCATGTGCATAAAGTGAGGCAGGACAATAAAAAAAGTGTAAAAACAGAGGTAAAGGATGCATGCCATGCTTTGGAGATGTGTGTTTTGTTGCTTTTTAAGGAGGTCCCAGTTTAATTTTCTCTTTCTCCAGGTTTATTTCTGGTCCAGGATTTCCCGTTTGACCTCTGCTACATAATGGTGGTCTTTCCCATGAGCCACCTCCATGATGGCCAACGCCTGAGGAGAAGTAAAGAGATGATTGACAAACAGACTGCCCAGACACTCATAAGGCATCCAGTCAATACATTGATTTTATGGATTAATCACATTTTTGTTTTTTAAAATTACATTTTTGGGAAAACCGGAATTTTTTTTCCAACAAAAAAACCCCTGGGGTTCCAAAAGTTAAAACCAACAACCTGGTTGGTTTTTAAAAGTTAAAATTAATTGGAAAGTGAAATCAAGTGAAACCCAAAACAAAAAAAAAAGGCCCGGCCAACAACCCCTAAATAAGAAAAAAAAAGCAAAGTACAATAATGCAGTCGTAGTAACACAAGAAGATGTACGACAATAAAGTCAAAAATAATCCAAAGCTCTTGAGAACAGTTTTAAACGGGATAATGGAGGATCATTGTTATGATAATTTGCCGAAAGCTGAATCTCGGAAAGAGGAGGAGCTTCTTAAAGAGACAGAGGCCTAATTTCAAGGCGTCTAACTGCAAAGCCACATTTTTTTACAGTTATGTTTGATGTAACAATTTTTATAACAACTAGGTGCCTAGAAAATACATAATGCCTCCTTTAAGTGATTTTTTAAAATTGAAACATTTACTCAGTGCTACACTGTGCTTGACATCAGTGTTTTGAATAGAATGGTACGGGGAGTGTTTGAAAATAAAAAAACATGAGCACAAATATCTTTAATTTGGTTTCATCAGACACAACATTGCAAATCAAGGTTTCTCTACAATATGTTTTTCGAGAAGAGAGGTTTCCTGCTGGCTATATTTTCTACTTTTAAAATAAAACTTACAAACTTTAAAATTTAATATCCTGAGGCAAAAATGACACCAATAAAGACAAAAATTACCTTTTTCAAAGCTTTGACACCTTGGGATTTCTTTTCAAGTCCCAAGTAGAGACGGCCCAGCTTCAGGTACATGGATGCCACATTCAGAGAGTAGGTCGGGTAGTGAACACTGCGGAGAAAATGGCAACACATCAACTCAAGAAGAGGATGGAGTTACTGAGACAAACAATTTTGTTTTGGTGCTTCAATAATTAAAAACACAGCTGCCTTCAATAGTAACAAAAGGAAACTCTGGGTTTAAAAACCACAGAGGTCAAGCGGGCTGAACATGAATAAAAAGAGAACATTTAATATAAAGCAGCAAATGGAATGGTAAGCACCAAACGTGCTGGAGTTCCGCTTCGGTTGCTAGGTGACGGGCTGGGCCTGGCTGAGGTTGCTAGGTAACGGCACAGTGGAAATTCCAGACACCAAAAACAAAACATTAACTTATTGCCTTATTGGATGGTTTTTATAAAGCAGGTTTTATTGTTTTTAGAAACAATTGAGACCTAAATGTAAGGATAAAAACATCCTAAATGTGAATTTCTAATATATATTTCAATATAAATAAAAGGAAATGCTGGGTTTTAAATCACTGAGGTCAGATGAGTTGAGCATGGAAAGAAAAAGAGCTCGTTTAATGTAACTGCTGAGGTAAATGGTTTCATAAAGACTAACTTTAATACAAGTGTCACTTGGATCAAAAACCCACTCTGCTCTCAAACGTCTCCTCAAACCTCCGAATCTGGTTTGGGACCCATCACATCGGTTTACCTGTACGGCTGAACGATTTTCTCCCCGTAGCTCATGGCGCCGTCCCAGTCCTGCATGTAGAGGCACACGCCCATGGCCTGATACATCATGTGCAGCATGTAGACGTTGGTGTCTGCAAAAATAGCTCCCATCTTCTCCAGGCTGAGCTCACACATCTCCAGCAGCTCGCTGGGATGTGCAACAGAGTCAAGGAGAAACGACAAACAGCAGGAGGCACCGAGAGACGAGACAGGAAACGTCACAGGGAAAGCTCTAATGAGAACAGGATATTTTTGTAGTGCTTGGCTCTTCTGAACTCTTCAATGACATTTTTGGCATAATGGACCATAGACTGGATTTCCTTTGGTTCTGGCGGAGAGCTCAGTTTCCTGATCTCCATTTTTGCTTTATCCTGCACGACAAGAAAAGCAGTAAATAATCGTAAGGTTTCCAGACGGAAACTATAACACAGAAAACACTGGTATGCTAGTATTTCTGTTGCTTTTAATATAGTGCCTTACAAAAGCATCTACTTTAACATTGTATGCAATTTAAATGTGAGAAATTTCATGTGATGAGCAAAACAATTCATTTGGTAACACTTTATTTGAAGGGATTTTCATGAGCCTCATAAACAAGACATGACACCAGGTGTCATGAACATTGTTTGTCACAAAGTGTCAATAATGACACTTTATAAACATTAACATTATGAGTTTACAAGAACAAACTCTTGTAAAGTCATTTACAAGAGTCATAAACATTAATGTTTACAGAATGACACTGTAACTCTTGTCACAGTGTCATTCTGTAAATAATGACACTTTTAATGGAAAGTTGACTGTTAACGGACTTTTAGTGTATCTTTTAATGCAACTTTGCATAAAAGTGTCATAATTTACTTTGAATGGTAATTGTTTTTCTGTTCATCCTTAAAATTAGTTTACAGATTAACTAGTGATTATACTTTCATTTTTGATTAAAATTATTTTCATTAGCCTGACTCTTTAGTTGACTGTATCTGTCAGTTTGCTATATTTTCACAGAGTGCTACACAGAAGGCTGGCAAACCAACTCAGCGGGTTGTACCATTTGTTTGCAGTGAGGAGGAACATTTGGTTATTACTTTGGTTTAATTTGACTATTTCTTTAGTGTTTTTTGATAGTTTTTGTTTGCTAGTTAAGCTTTTGTGTGTTTATTTAATTACCCTGTGTTGCCAGCAGTGGTCTGATCAGCCTCTATTTAAGTTCCCCTCATGTTTTGTTTGTTGGGTCAGTTTGTGCTCCAGTTGCAGTTTGTTGTGTTGACCTCTGCTTTGGGCTCAAATCATTATTTTAGCACCATTTTCTGACCATTTTGTAATAAATTAAGAATATTTTTGGAAACCATTTGGTCTGTGTAGATCCCTCACATTTATCAAATAATGCTACCTTGACACTTTTAATTCAACTTTGCATTAAAGTGTCATTATTTACTAAAAGGCATTTCATGACATTCATGAAGACTCCTTCATGTTTATCACAGATGTTATATACTTTTTATTTTTTCCCAGATCACACCAATCTTACCTGTTTTGACTGTTTGTTTATAAATGCCCTAAGAAGCTGTACTACTAGTTTCGTTATACAGTTTACTGTACAGTGATGATAAATCAAATCCAATCCAATCAATCTATCAAAAATATTATGTTTATAACATGATATGCCAATCTTATGCACACCCCTTAACTACACTGTTCTATCCTCATTAGATAAAAAGAGTTTGAGGACTTCAGCAGGGATCACCTTTGACCTGCTGGTGCACTCGGTGCACTGACACATGAAGAAGTAGGAATCCAACAGCCTCTCTCTCCGGTCCTCTGTTGGATACAGCAGGTCTATGTAACTGTCAAAGATCTGCAAAAAAGAAATCAATTAAGAATAAAGAGGAGGACATTTTTTATTTAAATTTTGGCAAAAACAGAAGCTTTGTCCTTTACCTCTTCCCCTGGGTTTATCTCTTCAACGGCTCTGACCTCAGCCACTGTGCCTTTATAGGTCACAATAACATTTGGACTACAGCTGTGGTTCATCAGCGCTACACTGGAAGGAGAAGGCATAATTAAAATTAATTACATCTAAAAAGGAGATAAAGATGGAAAAAATGCCTGCATAACAGAAGAGAAGAAGGTTATGTGTAGGGCTGAAACGATTAATCAGATTAATCATGATTAATTATCGTCATCAATTGATTCTTGATAAAATCACCAACTGTTTTAGCAACCGACTAATTATCATCTGGAGCATACAGATTCAAAAGGGCAAACTGCTGAAAGAACAACACACTCAGAGTAATAATTTAGCCAAAACTGTACAAAAAATCTAAACATTTTGTATTTAAGATGAAAATATGTTCAACCCAGGGTTTCTTAACTGGCAGTTTTAGCTTCACCTGGTTCAAATTCTGTAAATAAAAATCTTTTAAGTGTCTTTTGCAATCCAATTATTTATTGGTTAACCCAAAAGATAATCAGCAGGTCAGTCTTAAACTGTAATGAGTTTAAATCAAGAAGAAAAGCCTGAGTTTTTCACATGTTGATGTTAAAGTATAAATGATATGTTATTGTCTTTTAGGTAATAAAATGTTTATTTTCTGATTTATAAGGGGAACCGAATGACTTGTTCATTTACATTTTTAAGTATTGTTAATAGTTTATAAAAATATTTAGGTGTTTAAATAAAAAAATATAATTAAAAAGAAAACTGGCAAAATGTGGCAATTTCTTTACCCAATTAATTGTCAGAATAATCTATACAATAATAAATTACAAAAACCCAACCCTGGATAAGCGGAAGAAAATGGATGGATGAATTACAAAAACAGTAATTAGTTGCAGCCCTGGTTACACAGAGAGTATTTAACAGAGTTTTTTGTGATGATTTGTAAAGTATTTACTCAGGAAAAACAGCTGATCCTAGATGGGAGAGCTCTTCGTCCTCTATGGTGAAACCATTACAGTTTACCTGGAAACAGACAAAAAAAAACAATAAAGAAGCCAGAGTTCAGATATATGATGACAAAGCAAGCATCGCAGACTAAAGTGCTGTGAAACATCCGATAGGATGGAGGACGTCCTGCAGCACAGATTAAAAGTAGCCTTGAGATAAGAGGCTAAAGAGGTTGTTTCCATTAGTGCAGTGTGAAAGCAAAGAGGCCACGGCTCCGCCAGACAGATCAAATTAAAGAGATAAGAGCTGCAGACCGGATCCATTCAGCCAGCGATGAATATCCTGCAGGCACCAACATGCTCCACTCCTGCTGCTCACCAATATAAATAAAAACACTTCCATTTCCCATTGGTTCACCATTTTATCTGGTAAAACTGGAGGAACAGAGGTCAGATATAATTTGAATGACAACATCCAACACTAAAACAAACAAACTTTGTCAAGTTACAATCAGAAACTTTAACTTAAGGAAAACACAAATTAGCACATAGTGTAAGCACTTTTTAGTAAATACTCTTATAAATGTGTTGTTCACTGTATTCAGACCCTTAACTATGATGCCACAAAATAAAAACATTTAAAACCCAAAGAGGTTTTATTGGCCTCGTTTCGTTTCAGCAACATTTGTCTGGAGCCACAAAAGCAACAAGACACATTAAAAACAAAGAGCTCATTGATTTTTAAAGAACTGCATTTATTAAAATATTTATGCACCATTACTGTTATTCTGTTGTAGATTTTAAACCATAATTACATCAAGAAAAATCCAGAAATTTTTTTTATTGCTATTTTTATTTAGAAACATTGCAAGAAGCACTATTCTTTTCATTTCTATGTGTTAAGAGCTGCAGATCTCTGTTCAACAGAACAGCGATCCAAATTAGTAAAAGTGTCCTCATGTGTGTAACATCATCTGAGCATAAATCCAGCTGCTGTTCTGTGAAAGCTTAAGAAATTTACTAGAGCAGGGGTTTCATAACCTTTCCTTTAAATAGCTGCACCACATTTTATTTAGGCATTTCAGGGTCAAAGGTGGTGATTTAGATGCACTTCATTTCAGTAAAATATGTTAAAGTTTGTGGAAAAATGTGAAAAAGTTAATTGGTACAAATCCTTCTGTAAAGTACAACACTTAGTATATTTATCAATAGAACTTTTGGTCAAATATTTATTTTATAATCAATACCGATGCTGTTTAAGGCCCATAAAGGAGTGGCCGATGTAACCATCAGCTTCATTTTAATGTTTCTGATCAAAATGTTCTCAGATTTCACCTGTGCAAAGAGCTCAGTGAGAGCCTGGTCGTCAGGGAGGTCACTGATGTGTTTGGAGTAGAAATGGTGCAAAGCCGCAATGTCAGCCTGGTTTAACTCCTCCTTCTCACTGTCCATCTTATCCAGATCTGCAAGAGGCAAAAAACAGGAAATCAAAGGAGAGACAGCAGAGGTAAAGAGTATTGAACACCTCAACAGAACATCACAGTATATAAAGAAAAGGAGATTAGAGACGCAATTTTAGACAGAAGTTTCAAACACTCTTCATTGTAAAACCATACTGATTAGGGATGTAAACAATTAATCTACAATTAGTGGCTTATTAAATAAAAATGCGTTCCAATCGAGTAACTAACAGTGTTCCAGTTTGGTCGCCATCCAGAAGAGGGCGCCACAGGTTAGTCAATACGAGAATAAAAATGGCGGTTAAGACGAAAAGGCAAAGAGTAACGGTCGAAACAGAGTCCCGTGTGGGGAACCGCAAAATTCACTTCATGCGGTTCTGTTTTGACATCTACCGCAGTCTACAAGCTCCTTAAGTTTCACATTAACATCGATCATTCAGCCGAACGTCATGACGCGACAATTATTCATGTGTTACAAAGGCGATAATGTAACGAGAGAAAAGCGGAGCACTACGCATTTTAATAAGATGAGGAAAACGATGTCAATAATCACGGTGGATTTTGAGTTAAAGCTCTTCATTTAGCTAAGTTTTAACATTCCTTTAACAGCAACCATCGACAGTATTACTATATGAACTCGCTCTGTTCATGTGTAGTTAAGCGTTTACATATTTTATTATTTTTATCTTTTATTTTTGGTGTGCAGCAACCTGTGAAGTTCCTGATTAGCTATATTTTATAAATATGTCTAGATTTAATAAAGTGAGAAAAGCATAACTTTCTCTTTATTCACTCAGTATTAAATACAGCTGATACAAAATAATGATCAAATGTACTGTATTTTATATTCATTAAGCATATTCTGAAAAATGTGTGCTTTTACATTGAGAAAGATGGTCGGCCATTTTGATACAGGTGGTTTTTAAGAAAATGGCTAGTCGATCGATAAGATGAATCAAATTTAGATTAACTTTTTGTTGCATTTTTTTGTACTGATGTTACTTGTACGCGTCTATTGTCTTTTTTAACTATTGTTTATATTTTTTTGTTGTACTGCAGCCTTGCCCGACTTAAAGACAAATTTCTCTTATGGGGGACCAATAAATTATCTTATTAACAGATAACTTGCTTCCCCAGTATTGATTCATGTGCACCAACATCAGGAACCAACACCAACATGAAGCAGTGCAGGCAGCTGCTGCTCATACATTGGTTTGAGTTCACGGACGATCCTGTGGTGAAGCAGCGGTTTGTTTACAAATCAGTCCCAGTACGATACCTGAGAAAGTGCCTCGCTGGAAAAAAAAAAGTGGCAGCAGTTAACGGGAACACAGAGAGAGAATAAAATTACAGCACCCTGTAACTTGGGATTTAAGTCCCACAGCTCTGCAGTCATACTGAGTGAAAGAAACAGAATCAGGACTGGAGGCTACAGCGGAGAATATTAATAGACTCTGCTAAAACTACAGCGAGATCACACACAGATGAGCAAATTAACGCACCGTGTAACTAAAAGTGCAGGAATATGTAACCAAACGCTTGTGCTGTAATTCACAGATTCGGATGATGACTCACGTGCTTCGAACTCTTTGAGCAGGAGCAGCCGTTCTGAGGGGGTCCGATCCGTCGTGACTCTCTAACAGTTCAGACACAGGAGGACAGTTTAATCACAGCACATAAATATGCAAATTACATACAGAAAGCTTTAATCAGGACTCACATTTTAAGATGTAAACTGGTTTTCCAGATAATTTATTACTGACAAAGCTTTGCTGAAAACTACAGATTGATCATAAAAGACGGTTTCTATGAAGAATTCACTTTCTGAGTTGTAGAGTTTAGGTTTTTACTTTGCAAAACTGTTCAAATAAAATTATTTTAGAGCCATAACACAAAAAAATATTTCAAGATCAACTTAAATCGGACAATTAACATTTAAAAAAAGGTCCACTAAATGCAACACACGTCTAACCTCTTTTATTATGGTTTCTATATGTATACTGGATTAAAACGGTTCAGATTATAGATTGCAATGGCTCATAAGCTTCACACTGAAACCTTCTCCTACATCTGGGGACTGATACCTGTTTCATGATGATTCTGGCCACCAGTCTGACCGTCTCTGAAGGACACCAGTTCTCCCCATATGCACACATGGCGACACACTCCAGCTTATGCATGGGCCAGTCACCTCTCTGAGCAGACAAGAAGCACAAAGGACTCCAATCATAAATAAGGAGACCAGTAAATGCACCTAACAGGGAAATAAATAAGCAACAAATATTTCTATTATTTAATTTAAGATTTGTGTGAATTAAAAATAAAAACTAGCATTCTGTTTCATATTTATAACTCTAACCAACTAACATTATGCTGTTACTTATGGCAAGTTTTAGCTAACAACGTAACAAAAACTCATTAAATACACACTTTTTATTAACTATTTGTGGATAAGAACAAGATAACAAAATGGCTTCAGCAAAAACTTGCTAATTTGCTAACTTCTTTAATTTAATGGAAGAATTAAATCATGATCTTCAAAGACCCTGCAAAAATGTTTGTTTGTTTTTTTGTTGTTTTTTTTATGTAAAAATGGAAATCCTCTCTGGTGTTGGCATGATGTGTGGTCCAGAAAAGATCCTCTGTCATCTAAGATGAAACAGTAAAAAGACTTTGGCTCCATTTATTTCCAGGAATAAATAAGCCGGCATGTAAAATAGCTTAAATCTGCAAGAGCCTCACACAATTTCAAATCAAATCTGAAAATCTCTCAGTTCCTCTGATTCGTTTTGGAAAAGGGAAGCAGAAATCAAACATTTCCAAAAGAGGAAAGAAGGGAGAAAAAGCTCCTCTTACCTGACAGTCAACATTGCAGTAGTAGGCCTGCTTACATTTACCGCATTTGAAAAGATCTTCTCTCCTGCAAAAGTAAAAAAGTATGATTTCATGAACCCATGACCTGACAACACAAAATATGAATATATTTTACATGAAATGTAAAAGCAAATTTGCCTCAAAGTGTTCTACACAAAACTCCTCCAGTGCGATTGTTTTAGCTTCAGCTGGTTCATGTTCACTGCAGGAATGCTATGTTATTATTTTAAAATGTATATTTTAAAAAAAAGGGGGAATTTAATTTTTTTATTTGCGCCAATTTTTTCTAGCCGATTAATCGGTTAATCGTCAGAATATTTGGAAGTTGCAGCCCTATAATTAAATATATGTGCTTGCATCCAACCCGGTCATTAACAGAACCAAGCGCCGTGGCCTTTTCCTGTCCTGGGACACATGGACAGTTATATTTAGCCCCATAACCTTTTGGTGGTGCAATGGCAGCCTGCTTGGGACACGTGTGACCAAGTGAAAAACTGCTGCTGCTTCCATTAAGCTAACTATAAAAAAATGCTACATGATGCACCAGATGTTGCAGTAAACAAGGATGATTAAGTTTCTCAATGAATCTTCGTTTCTGTTTTAAAAGCTGGTGTGGTTACACATGACCACTAGCCCACTACTCTGTTGCCCATGGCAGCCCAGTAAGTAAATCTGCCTCTGCTACCTGCATGACTGCAGCAGGAACCAGGTGAGCTGCCTCACTGACCCATTTATTGGCGGCTGCTGCAGCTTCCCACCACCTGAGCAGCTGAGTCAAGCTGACCTTTGAACCCGTCAGTGTTTAAAGGCGCTGCTCCTGGAGGTTCACGGAGCTGAGGAGCAGGTTACCTGGTGAAGCAGTGCTCGCAGTGAGCCCCCCTCTCATTCACCGTCAGCACGTAGGAGTAGGCAGGACAGGCGAACACCAGCTCCCCCACCGCGAAGTGCCTCACCGCCCGCAGGCCTCGGCCTCGGTCCGGGCTCAGGAACCGCTCCGTCCCCTCTATGCCTTCGTTCTTCATGGTTTGTTCAGGTCGCTGTTCTCCTCAGACCTCCACAGTCTGCTGAGTTCGCTAATCCGCTTCTGTCTGAGCCGTTTTCTTCCTCTGCGATCCTCGGCAGGGAAGACTGCAGTCTGACATCGCCCCCTGCCGGACATGAGCCGGAACTGCACCGTAGTACATAAACAGATCATGCAGGTTCTTTCTGAATCTAAATGTATTTTATTGGTATTTCATGGAATATTGAAATTCCAATTTCAATATTGAAATTGAAGTGAACTTCTGGAAGTTAACTTTCTAACTTCCAGAAGTTAGAAAGTCCGTTTCCACTACTCTTGATTTTAAAAAATCTCATAATTATGACTTAAGCCATAATAATGAGACAGCATGTGACACCATTTTGTAATCGACACAGAAGGCCACGTTTAGGACTGAGGTCTTTCAGTAATCTCCACAGCAGAACCAGCCCTTTTATCAGGTCATTGAGTTGTGCCAAAAACAAAAACATATTCAATGGTACATTTATAACCACACTGAACACCATGGAAATTTATATATATAAATGCTTTTATTTAATTTAATCAGTTCTCCTCATTCAAATGTGAATTTCTGCAGTGTTTATAAAACAGGGAACGGTTAGAAGCGCTGTACAGTTCGACAACAAAACTAGGAACTGCTGCTAAGTACACTGTGTATATATGTACATACTGTACACACATAAGGATGTGGTATATACAAAAATATACACTTTTACATGTGTGACCCCGTGAGTCAAACGTTCCACCTCGGTACTTTAACATTAAAAAAGAACCACACTGTTCACAGATCGCTGCCCATTCCTGGTAAATAAACCGTCAGCAGTGTTTTGTCTCCTTCGCTGACTCACAACCATTACAGGCAGAAAATAAAAACCATTTGTGAGCTGAACGTCAGAGGGTTTTTTTTGTCCTTTTTACAACCTCTGGGGCTCAATTGTTAAACTTTAATTAAAGGTTTTGAAACTTAAACTTTTCACCCTGTTGAAAAGAAAAGCTTCTTTAAAACAAAGTGGTGCTACACTCTCCTGAAAGGCAAGAAGTAAAATGCCTGTCTGCAGGATTTCTTCCAAAACAAAACAAAAAAACATTATTCAGCTCAGAGGATCGTCTGCAGACTAAGAGAGACAAACCAATTACATTTCAAATATTCATTCTCAAATTTAAAGACTGATATTTTCTACTTTGCAGCTAAAATCAGTCGACTAAAACTGGCGCAGAGCAAACCATCCAGCATCTACCAACACAAACATCTAAAGAAGCTTGTGCAAAAGATGTAAACATTTATTTATCTGATCAACTTCACTGTCATTTCTAATGTCCTCTTGGTAAAACATGATTACAAATAAAAAGTATCAAACATCCCGTCTGGATGGAGACAAAAGGCTTCATGTCACAGGATGTTCCAGTCGATCAGATTTCCTAAACAGGCTGCAGAGTGGCAACAGAGGAAGCAATGAACCATTAAACATGTTTTCACTTTTTAAACTTCATTCTGGGTGAACCAATAGGATTTGTTACAACATGATTTACTGAAAAACAGCCAAGATGTGCAGGTGAAACTTCAGTTTAGATTAACGGAGAAAATGTGACAAGTCAGTAAATCCTGATCTTATCCAGGAAACGATAACGATAAAACAATATGCATTTATTACGTTTATTTGTGCTCAAAACTAGAAAGATTAATTTATTTTGTTAGAACAGGGCCGGTTTGTGACCTAAAATAAAATAAAAAGATCACAAAATGGCAAATGGGATGTTTGTAGCAAACTTGATGTAACATTTGTTGCTTTTTTGCTCTTCAACTTTCAACCATCTTCAACCAAAGGAAACTTGTATTTTTTGGAAGTTAATATTTTGTCCTAACCCTTTCCTGTGATTTTTAAACTAATTAGAGCAACTTGTGTCCCTTTGGTATTTTTGTGCCACTGACACACGTTCAAAACGCACCACTTCTTTAAGCATACCATTTCTTGATTTATATTAACTTTCTGGCAGAAATCCTTTTAAAGTCACACTTTATTCTTTGACTGGACAAAAATCTTTTGTTTGTGTTCATTAAATCTACCAGTTCAAATGTTTGGGATGAAAAATAAACGTTTTTACGACCGGCAACCAAAAGTTGTCGCCGTGGAAGGGTTCGTTTCTGAATCCTCCCAAGCTTGAGAGAAAATTACAGTTCACGACGAATTGCTAAAGATTTAAGATTTAAGGTTAGAAAAATGAAGAATTCATACAAAAAAATGGAAAAATATGTTGATTGAGGATATTTTTATAGCAACCTTTAATAAAAGATTAAAAAAGCATTTCACCGTCAGGTGGGGAAATAAACTGCTGCCAGTTTCCGTCACTTCAAAGGTCAGCAATAAACCCCCTAAAAACACTAAAAATAAATGTTCTGCACTGTTTTTTACAAATAGAAAGAAAAAATGCATGTGATAGTATATGTAGCAACATTTAAGAGACCCAGGCAGAGCAAAAATAAAGAAACTCAAAACTATTAGGAAAAAAAAATCAGCATTTTTTCATCAGATTTCCAAACTGTTCCCTATAAAGCACAAACCAACTAAATCACATTAATGAACGTTTTGTCCTAAAAGGCCTCCAACAGGTCTTATCCCATCTAGTTTATTGAATTATTTTTTTAGATTTTTGATGCCACATCTGTAGGTTCTGCAGCAGATCCTCCCGTCACGCACAGTTTGGAAGAAAAGCCGAACACAACGCAGAGCGAAACAAACAGAGAAACAGAGATCAGGCGGCACAGAGCAAAGCATCAGACAACAGTCCAGATGTCGTCCTCGTCTGCTGGGAACGGAAAATGTAAACAGGAACGTTTGATCAAAGTTGCAGAGAAAGAAATAACTTATGACTTTACGATCAGAGTCGTGTTTAATGTCCAGTTTATCTCGGAGGAATCTGAGCTGCTTGTTTTTTCTATGACAAACCAACACAGAGTGGAGAATAAATCTGAAGGGGAAGACGAGAGCATCAGGAAGAAATCAGGGTTATGAAAGGACTGTCCACCCACTACACACCATCTCCACAGTGAAACATGGTGGTGGCAGCATCATGCTGTGGGGAAGCGTTTCTTCAGCAGGGATGGGGAAACTGCTGATCGTTCCTCTCCATCTACGTTGACTGAGATCGGCTCATTTTGCAAAAAAAAAAAAAATAAAGGACATAAAAAAGTTGGTTTCATTCATCTTCTCGTGACCTTTGACCTCTCCCCCTGGCCATCTTGAAGTAAAACCTCCTCACAGCATCAAAATGCCGTCACCGTTTCCCAGTGTTGACTAGAACTTAGCAGTGATCCAGAGACGATCAGAGCTCCAGATGTTTTAAAAACACTGGAAAACACAAAACAAAGTATTTAGGTCCAATTTCTGGAGCAAATATCTGCAATTTATATAAAACAAAACTAACAAGCAACTTTTCATCAAGACATAACAGCTTGTTTTGAGTCAATAATTCATTAATATTGATTTTAAAAAGTACCAGATCCACTGGCAGAGTTTTTCACTTAAAACAATTTCCTATAAGTGAAATAATCTCACATTGGATCCAGTACTTTAAAAAAAACAAAATTAGAGAATTATTTACTTAAAACAAGCTCCTATGTCTCGTCGAAGTTTCTTGTAAGTTAGTTTTGTCTCAATTCAAGTGTACAAAGAAACTAGACCAAAAATACTTGTTAGATTTTGTGTTTTTGCAGAGTAACCTAACCACTTTTATTTGTGGAATACTTGGAAAAAGCATTTCCTTTAAAACTTCTGCATTAAATACTAAAACTTATGTTTTCAAATTTATGTAACTAAATGTATAAAAGTTCAAGGACTGTGAATACTTTTGCATGTTCCGATATAAAATGCAGTGAATTTCCAAATTAATGCTTCACTCCAAACGTATTCACAGCTAATTCTCCTCAATCTTCATCGTTAGTTATTAAAAGATTAGAACTGAAGAGAATAAACACCAAATATGATGCAATGAAGATGCTCAAAAAACACAGAGGGAGTCAGATTACAGTAGAGAAATGAACTAAAAATGACTTCTGTAAAATTGTCTGGTTGCTGCAGATGGTGGGGAAACGCCACTGTGTTGCTCCGGATCGTCTGGGAAAGGGGCTTCCCATTTCAACCACGCTCAGCATGAACAGAGCAGCAAAACCTGAGTTATCAGAAAAACCTGCGAAGCTCATGCAGTAACTGAGAGGACAATCGGGAAAACCCTGTTAACTGCAGCTTCAGACTTATTACAGACGGTCCTTCTGACAGGCAGAGAACAAAAAGACTCCAACGACCCGGTGGTTCTGTGGTGGCAGTAAATCTCAGAAACAGAAACATGGACCAGGAGCTGGTGTCAAGGTGTACTCTGAGAAGGTTCTGTTTTCATAACTTTGTGTAGTTTCTGAGTCATTTACGACAGAAAAATCCAGAGCTGAACTAAAACACATTACAGGCGACCTACTATGCTTCTTTGAACAGGTTAGGATAGATTTATGGGCTTTACAAAACCTATCACATTTTTTACATAAATTCATTCTTACATAAGGAGATTTTAAGTCTATTTTGAGCTCCTTTCAGAGTCAGATGTTTTAGGGCGTCCTGTCACTTTAAATCCAAACAAGCTGCTGCTGGCCATGCCCCCACGTCAATGTTTACACTCACAAATGAAAATGGCTTCAAGCAGATGTGTAATTATACAACCGTACATCTTTGAAAACCATTAGTGGGGGAAACCAGTTGACCGGATGTGCCTGAGTTCTGTTTGGGTTGCTAGGTAACGGGGCTGGGCTCGGCCTGGGTTGCTAGGTAACGGCGCTGGGCTCGGCTTGGGTTGCTAGCTGACGGCCTATTCCAGACACCAAAAAACATAAACTTTTTCTTTTTTTAAGCAGTGGGCTACTTTTAGAAGCAGTTCAGACCCAAATGGAGGTACAGAAACGGGCAGAATGTGAATTTTGCATCACAAGTCGGCTTTAACAGGAAAGCCTGAAACATCCGACCTGCGATCAGAACTGAATAAGGAGTGAAACGTGTTCAAAAACAAAGATTATGGGCTCAAAACTATTAAAACTCACATAAAATTGTTCCTGCTGCTTATAGCCATCCTTAACGAGGCGTCAGAGAAAGTGCTAAACTGGAGAGTTTCAGCACAAAAACCTGTTGCTGCAGACTGTTGGTCAGCTGGCTTTTTTTTTTTTAAAAAAGCAGCTACTGTTTTTTCCCCCTCTCGCTGACATAAAAGGGTAAATTCAGCTGTTTGGAAATACTTCCAGTAGTGAAAACCACCAGGCCGTCATGGAGCAAAAACTAAATACAAATATTCTGTATGTTTACTTGAAAGCTACAATTAAATTTACCAGGTGTTGCTAATATTTTTGCACTGAAATAAAAATACATATTTGTGAGTATTATTACTATTAAGAGTGTAATAATCATCATATGTTATTTTGTGAATAGAAATAATTTCTGCCCCTCTGTTTATGGTTAAAGTAATGAAATAGTTTTGAATGTTGTCACATATTTAGGATATAGTTTAGTGAAGTTGATCATACTGTACCATGTCTAAACCAGTAAACCAGTGAAGACAGACTAAACGCTCCACCAGGAGCAGTCAGAGAACAGTCACAGTATGTAAGGAAAAACTGTCTTTAATTGCTCCTCTGGTCCTCCTGAAACTTAAAACAAACTCTTCTTTCAAATCTGGTGCCACACGTCGACAAGAGTAAACAAAACAAAGACTTATGATGTTTGTTTGTTTTTTCTGTGCAGTTTTTAAGAAACAACAAAGTGAAGGAGTCAGGATGCTGCAGCAGCCAGCGCTACATCCTGAAGACCTTAGAGACGGGCTTTCTGTTTCAGACACAACCCTCCGTCAAGAAGTAAACACGCTCCCAGGACAACAGACTGGAATCAGACGCACAGAGAGTTCTCCATCTTTTTTGTCAATTCTGTAAACAAGAGAGAGAACAAAAGAAGAACAGCTCGAAGAATCGAGTCCGTGTTCCTTCTCCCATCATCACTCGACACCCAAAACCCCCCATAAGAAACCTCCACCTGCCCCAACAAGAATCACTTAGGAACAGAACCAGCTCCAGCAGCTCTCAGCGAAGATTCAAGAATAAAAATAAAAATAAAAAATATGAATAAGAAAAATAAAAATAATCCACCAAAGAGTTGTTTGTTTTCAACCAGCATTAAAAAAGAAAAAGGAAATCTTTCTGGAACCGTCAATGACAGAACGCCGAGGTATGTCGCTGGAAACTGAATCCTCTTCATCGCTTCCATCCACCGCATTCAGTCAGTCTCCGGTTTGCTCCGACGCCGTCTACAAGCCCCTCCCCCACGGGGCGTGGCTCGACGTTTCAGGGAGGGGGACAAGTGGGGGAGAGGGGTGTAGAGAGAACTGGCTGCGTCTCTGCGGAGGACGAGGACTATTCCAGTCCATACTGCTCCTCCAGTCTTTTGCTCGTATTTCTGTCTTTTGGTGTCTCAGTCAGATATCCAGGGCTCTGCAGCGCCCCCTATGATTGTAAATTCAGGGTGAACTTCCACTGTTGACTAAGGTTCGGCCCACAGACCTCCACGGTTAGCCCACCCATCCTGGCACTGCGGCTGTCCAGGCAGAGGTTGCTGCCCACGTGACGAAGCTTCGAGTTGGACTCGATCTGCTCCCATTTCTGTGAAAATAAAAAAACAACATTACAGACAGACGCCAACTAAAGCTAAATATTTACTTACACTGAGATAAAAGACTCAACATATTTACTCACTGTCTGACATTCAAGATGACCTGTTCCTTGAACAAAACATGTTCATTACATGTATTTTTTTTTAGCTCAAAATCATTCTTCAATAACCAGATTTCCATCTGGTCAGTTCTTTAAGCTCCTTTCAGAATCAGACATTTAAGGGCCTCTACCACTTTAAATCTAAATAATCTGCTGTTGGCCACGCCCCCCAACTCAACGTTTACACTCGCACATGAAAATGGATGCAAACAGATCAGCAACTATACAGCTATACATCTTTGAAAAGCAGACGTGGAGCCTCCTGCACAACCAACAAAAATGCAGCAAATGGGTTCTGGATGGAGAGCAGACAACAAAACTTGTCTTGTCAGCAGCCATTGTGCAAAGCACACAGTGGAAAAACCAGTTGACCAAACGTGATTGGGTTGCTAGGTGATGGGATAGGCTCGGCTGGAGTTGCTAGGTAATGGCGCAGTGCCCGTCGAATATGACTTAACAATCGTGAAGTTTTTGAAACAGCTCATTTTTCAGACACCAAAAAATATGAACTTACTGCCAAAAACGTCTGGGTGTTTAAGTGTTTGGGCTGTTTTCTTTGAAGCAGTTGAGACCCAGATAGGCGTATAAAAACGTTCATCCATTATAGAGGACTTAAGCCATATGCTAAGGAAATGTAGGTGAACCTCTAATTTGATGAAAGTGGTCAAACAAGTCCTTTCCTTGTTCTGCCATTTATTACACCGAAATAATTTTAGGATCCTAACTGACTTAAAACTGGAAAAGTTTTGTCTGATGTAATGTCAAAGAGTGAGAAATAAAAGCTTATTTGTTTTTAATGCAGTGTGTGCTTCATCAGTACCTGTCTGCTGTCGTTCTCTCGACATCCTTGTAGTTTGATTAGGGAGCCGGCGATCCGGTCCACCACCGTCAGACACAGGTCCATGTGTTTCACTGACTTGTCTTTGGTTAGGGCCCATTCCTAAAAAAAAAATAAAATAATAATAATAAAAAATAAAAATAAAAAATATATATATATATATATTAGTGGTTTGAGCTGAGGACAATGACAATGGGAGGGATTTAATTTATATCTAAGCCTCAGTTTATCCCAGTGAAATATTCTTTATGGCCGATAGAAAAATGTGAGCCGATGTCAAAATCTGATATTAATAACACTGTTATGGCCAATAACCAATATTTATCAATATTACATATATTTCACTACCATTTCAACACCTTTGGAAAAAATCCCAACCAGAAACGGATGAAAATAGATATTGGTTGTTAATATCCATCCAGTTTTATATATCGGACCAATACTGATAAGAAAACCATGACTACAATTGCCCGATACTGACGATTTATCGTGCATCTGTAGACCAAACATCTTTAAAAACAGAATAAGCTCCATAGAACAGATTTAGGAGTCAATAGTCTGTTTAGTTCAACATCAGGAAAACTTCCTAAAAAGACACAACCCAGATATAGTGCATCATCAAAGATATTTTATCCTTAATTAGTTATTAATTAATTTAATGTGTTCAGATTGATGAAAACAGAATCACCCAATACGGATGAAAATATGAATACCTCCAGTTTCCCCTCACATTTTGTTACGTTACTACTACAAGCTTTTTATTTTTAATTTAAATGATAGACTAACACAAAGTTGTACATTTTTCAAAATACTTTCTGGCTGAATATGCATATTTTTTGTACAAAAAAACCTATTAATTCAAAATAAAGATATTTTCTTAGGACATTTTCTTTACTTGGCACATTTTTTTTAGATGTCTACATGTTATCGTTTTCAATCAGCAGTTTTACTAAAAGAATCCAACCACATTCCTTCGCTTCATGTCCTCCCAGGTTTTCTGTGTGTTTTGTTGCTGGATCTCTACCTGATTCCCTCCGGCGTTGTGGCACTCGTAGACGCCCACTACTCCGTCTGCAAAATGGCCCAGGGTGTCCAGGCAGTTTCCTCCCTGCTGCAGCGCTCCGAAGGCGATGTCCTGATGATCCGGAACCCTGAAAACACCAGAACCAGGTGATGACTCCTCCTCCGACTTGGTGTTCATTGTTTACGTGATTTAATCATTTCATTGTGCGTCTCCGATGGGGTCAATGTCATTCTTACGTTTTAAACGTCTCTAAAGAACTTTGTGTTACACTTGACCAATGGGAATTGATAATTTATTGATACTGATTTCATTATCAACCTTGCTTATTGATTCTGTTAACGTGTGTGTAAATGTTAACGTGAGATGGAGATTATTCATGCTGCATGGCGATAACATTAATACGATAATAACCAGTTTAACGTTACCTGGGACACGCATAGCAGGAGATGCCGCGCTCAAAGCTCCGCCCTCGGTCGCTTAGCACCGCTATTGCTAAGCAACGTATTAACGCTTTACATTCATACAAATCATTTGCATGTTCTGTGGCTAATTGTTTGAGGACGTTTCCTTCTTTTATTGTGATTAAAGTTCTGAACATACTGCAACTGGCCCTCATATCGCGTTTTTTTGTGAAATACAAACATATTTTGAAGCGATTCTGCCGCGACGCCATCTTGGATATTTTCTAAAGCAGAATACTACACGTCATCACGCAAATACGTCACGCTACGGGAACCGATAAGTAGATTCGTTAAGACGTTTGCTTAACGATTTTCAGTAGTTCAATTACTTGGAATCGTTAAGCAAGTAGTGCGTATTTGCGTGATAATGTACTGTACACGTTCCGTAGGATCCCCATCCCTACACTTGACTAAAAGTATTCTATAAATACATTGATTGATTGATTGATTGATTGATTGATTGATTGATTGATTGATTGATTGATTGAACTCTTACCTCAGCTCGGGGTAGACGTTCTCCAGGTACCATTTGAAAGGCTTACAGCCTAACCTCTTCTTCATCTCCAACCGACTCTGGATACTGAGACACAGACATCGCATGCAATCAGACGATGGTAAGTTGCGGTCTTCAGTGTGTTTCTGGGGTTTGATTTGAAAACAGTAATAGTCGGTGAGGGCAGGAAGTGGAGGCTCGTCTGATCGGCTGCATTAGGGGAAAATAACCGCTTAGCCTCACTGATACGCCAGCTGGGTTCCCACAAGTCCAAACAACAACCATTTCCATGCCGTCGGTGTTAGATGGACAAAGACGAGAGAGATGCGTCAAACCTCTTTCAAATTTCATCAACCTTAAGAGTACGGGTGTCCAAAGTGCGGTTCGGGGGCCATTTCCGGCCTCTGGAGTGATTTTGTGCGGCCGACGACTCCAAGAAAATAAAAAGTCCTCTTGTGAGACTTTGATGCACTCAGATGTGATCATAATGTACTTATTACACTTAGCCATAGACTTTTCAATGAAGGTGACCTAAATCTTGATTTTATTGCTCAAAAATTAACAGAAATGCTTTATAACAATTGACAAAGTGGACGCCTTTCTTTTATGAGGCAAACCTGTAAAATCCTTTTAACATTTTGGATCTACAATAATTAACACGTTCAACTTAAAAATGTACTATTTTACTCATTTAATTAAAGTATGGCAACATGGTTTATTGTTGAGTAGGTAGGTTGTCCTTTCCTCCCATTGTTTTTTGACAAAAAGTTTGAACATCCAAGAATTAGAGGATAAATAATTTATCAAGTTTTTTTAAAACTAATGCATGCAAATCTCTTATTTTGGATGAAACTGAAAACATTCATCTTTTGTTTGTTAGGCTTCAAAGCAACGAAACCCATAAAAACTTTATAACCAGGTAAAAACAAACTAGTTCTTTTTCATATTTATGGAAAAATTACAAACATCTAAATAAATTAAAATAACTAAACAAATAAACCTGTCTGTACCAATAAGAGTCATCTTACTGTGGAAATTCCTTGCTATGAAAACACCTAAAAGGTCTGATAAAAGCATCTCCCTGCATACAAATATTGGTCATTTCAAATGATTTTTTCCGAAGGCAGGAAGGCCCAGAATGAGGAGCCAAGCGAGCCACCTGTGGCTCTGGACCCACGGGTTGTAGACCCCCTGCACCGGGACAGAAGCAGATCAGACAGTCAGCAGGCCGCGTCTTGAATCCTCCTGCAGGCTTTGATGCATTTTTAATGATGAATGGTCGGATTAGTAACCCAGACAGCTCTGCCTCTTTGAGCAACAAAACACACTTTTTTATAGCTTTCCACCAGATTAGAATTTTTTCTCCCATTTCTTTTATTTACTTTGGTATTTATTATCATAATCTTGTTTCTATCCTTTTAGATGAGAGGCTCTGGCCCATGAAACACCAGCATGGAGGCACAGAAACATCGCTTATGTACAATGATCAAACTAACATCTCTAACAGCTTTTTAATTGTTTTCTTGCTATTTCTCCATTTATGAACAAAGTTTGGCCATGTCTGCTGCTAAAAATCAAAAGTCGTTCCAGTTCTTTAAGATTCAGGTCTGGGAACTGAGATGACCATGAAAAATGGTTCATTTAGTTCAATTAACCTTTTCTGTGTTGATAAGTTTGGATCATTTTCCTGCTTAAAGACCCAATAATTACAAAATAATGGTTTACTGGTAACACCCAGCAGCCTTTTATTTACCTGCTATTTTAAGGAGTTCATGCTCCGTCCAGGGGCCTTTGGAAAAATGACCCACAGCATCTGTTACCCGTTGCTGGGAAATCTCATTCCAAGTTTTTTTGCCTTTTTCCAGTCGTTTTAAACAACTGGAAAAAGACATTAAAAAGGAGCTTTTTTCCTGCTGTCTTTTAATGGCTAACAAAGATCAGCATATCTCTCTTTTGCTTAAGTTGCAGATCTTAACAAGGTTCGTTCCTGCTCAACAAATGTTAGATGTTGGATTTCATATTTTTCAGTATCAGATTATGCTGCTATTATAAAATAAATTCATTTTAAAGTTTTCCAAATGTGTCTCCCAACAGAAATTAAATGTGTAGGAGTTGAAATACTTGTTAGAAAAAGTTATTTTCTATTTACTTGTTCCTAATTGTTGGACTGATGTGATCTAGGAACCTCGTTTACTGCGTTTATTTAAAATCTGACTGGACTCACTTCCCGTAGGGAACATTTCTCGCCGAGGGAACAGCAGCGTAGTAGAAGTTCTTATACTCGTCCATCCACACCTCTGCTGCACGTCTTGTGTTCCTGAGGAAAAACGGCACAGCTCAACCATTTCAACAGAAATTAAAGAAATTAAAAAGTTAAAAACAGAGAAACGTGAAAATGGCAACAAACAATTATACAACGTTACATCTTTAAAAAGCAGAAGTGGAGCCTCCTCCACAACCAACAAGAAAGCAGCAACTGGTTTCTGGATGGTAAGTCGACAACAAAACTCTTGTCTTTTCCAGCAGCCATTGTACAGTGCATGCAGCGCTAAAACCAGCTGACCAAATGTGTTGGGAGCTCAGATTGGGTTGCTAGGTGACAGGCTGGGCTTGGCTGGGGTTGCTAGGTAACAAGGGGTACCTGCTCATTTGCGACATTACATTCCAAAGGTTTTTGAAACCACCAAAAAAAAAGTCTGAGTGATTTTTTTAAGCACTTGGGCTGTTTTTAGGAGCATTTGAAGCCCAAATGAAAATATATAAATGTGAAAAATGTGAATTTTGCATAATAGGTTCCCTTTAAGCCAATTCTACCCGTTGTGGAAAATCATTTTGTTGTTCTTAATGTACCTCCAGATATTTCTAAACACAGGTATCTGGATTCAGCTAGCTGATTACAAAAATGATTATCTATTCCAAGTTTTGATGAGAGTGCAGGTGGTTTCAGTCTGCAGTCAAGACGTGTTCTTAGAAATGCCCATCTGGAGGCAGCAGATAATGTTCCTCTGAACTTTATTTAGGTGCTTTTCTTCACAGTCAGAGTGAGTTGGCCCGGCCTCTAAAAGCCCATTGTTGCTTGGCTGTGCTGGAAATGCTGCTCCCTCTGGGACAATTACGAAGTCACCCAGGCTCACAAAACAATGTCTGTCCTGAAGCTCCCAGGGACACTGTCTGGGACTATTTAAAGGGCGAGACGGGGAACCGCAGCCACCTACATGCAGATGGCACTGCTTTTCGCTGCACTGCTGCTCTCCGTTTGGACTCAAACACTTCAGCTGAGGCGAAACGGGGAGTGAAACTGACAGGAGATGCTTAAACTCTGTTGCTGAAGCTCATTCATATCTGCAGAGTTTATTTTCATCCTGCTCAAGAACCATCCAGAACCACTCTTATCCATCGCATCACGAGTAGCCGACTGCTGTGTGTTGTCTGACATTTAAAAACTTGCTAAGCCTCACAGATTTTAACTTTTTCTCCCCGCACTCATTACTGCACCTCCTCTCAGTTAAACACAGACGTATTAAGTGTCCACAGAAATGTCAGACTCTTGGCTGGAAGCTGATATAAAGCATTTGAGAATTTAAGTTTATGCCCAAGGGCAGGGCAGACGTCAGTGACCAAGAACCATCATCAAAAAGACATTGTAAGGAGCTCCGATACTGACAAAATAAAAAGATTTATTTTAGTAGTTTTAAACCAAATGTTCTAAATTTGTTGTAATTTTTCTTTTTTACACTGGATTTTCAAATATTACAGTTGAGTTGGAGTCAAATATCAATTTCTTATTGTTTTGTTATAACTGGATAAAAAAAACATGAGGACATTTAAGAAAAATAAAAAAACAGGCTGTTATAGACGTGTAAAATGAGTTTTAAAGCTTAGACACAATAAATTTCCAGTTTAGGAGATGCGTCAACCCGCCCAAAAGCAAAACTCAGAGTTCTGTGAATTTACTTTAGTTTAGCTGAGCTACATCAATTTTTGCACACCTAATATCCACAGATGGATCTTTGGTTTCCAAAGGTTTGTAGCCTTATTTTAATTTCTAAATTTATATTTCTAAAAGGCTTATATAGTGCATAATGCGAAAATAAATTCTTGCAAGAGACAAAAAGAAATTATTTTATGTTTTATCCTCGTTTTCTCTGAAACTGTAGCAGCTGCTATGATACCGAGACTTCTAATTTGTTTTATAACTGAGATTATTGAAATAGAGTTTGAAGCTGCTGAGAAAAACAAAATTAGATTTGGATGCGTTATTTTAAACCCCTGGTTCAGAATACGGTGGGGTTTATCAGCTCCATACTGCGCTTCCTCTTTCTCCTCTTTGAAGATTCTTCACTCGTTTCAAACTAAGATAGTAAAGATAATGATGATGTTTAATATCATTGTTATGATAGTAAAGATCTAAAGCATTCAGGTAAAGACAAGAGGGAGTCGCAGTAATGTCAACATTTTGTTACATTTGCTAGTTGACGCCCTTAATCATGACCATGGTCCTTAATCTCAAAGTGAAAAGAATTCAACATTTAATTTTAGTTCATTTAATCACGGAGGGGAAAAAAATCTCTCATGAGACGATTGTAAACAAAAATAAGACCCTGAAATGACTGGAAAAAGAAAATAGTTCAGGATGCAAATGCACTCCAACGCTCCAACTAACCATTACTTTAATAATCAATTATTACGATGATTAATTGGATAAAGAAATTCTGCTTAGTTTAGACCCCCTGCAAGAAATGTTTATTTTCTTTTTAAATGAGAAAATAAACATTTTATTGCCTGAAATGCAATAGCAGACTGAATTAGAACCACTTGAAGAGTTTTGGTTAATATATATTTACAGACAAAGAGTTTTTTTTTTATCTTAGATGCAAAATATATCACATATATTTTGTACAATTTTAGCTTAATTGCTGCTCTGAATATGTTGGGTTTTCTCAGTTAGTGGGCTTTTTGAGTTTGTATACTTCAGTTAACGATTAATTGATTCCTAAATTAGTTTTTTTTAAAATAACTGTTTCATCCCTAATTCAACGATGTTCTCACAGCTTCTGAAAGTGAAACAGATTAGATTATTTTAATCTCACCAAAGCACAGTGGTCCAGTTAAAGTCCCAGTAGCGTTTTGAAAACTCTCCATGTTTGTGATGATTAAGCAGAAAAAGCTTTTCTCTAGCATCGCTCACTAACAACCAGCTGGCAAGTATGTACCGTCTAATGGTTGCTAATAAAATAAGAACGATAATAAAACATCGGGAATCGTAAGAAAAAGTTGAATCACTTTTAGCCTTATTTGAGATATTTTAAAGTTTGGGTTGCAGATTGGTGGTTCTTAATTAATTTTATGTTTTCTGAGAAAAGCCAAGATAAAAAAAATCTTCTGTACCAACTAATTTGCACGTTCACACACTGAGTGAGCTGAGAAAAGACTGTGGTTGTTGTGTGTTCTGCATAAAACCCTTTAATAGGTGGACTGGAGTAGTTTGGAAACGGTTCGTCTGTGGACATTTGTTACTGCTGATTGCAGCCAAGAACTCGGTGTGACGTCAACAAAGGACACTAAACGTTGAGTTTCCAGCAGGACAATGTGTGTTTCTATTTTTTGGTGCATTACCTCGCAAACACAGTCCCGCTGCCTCCAGGAAAGGTGTAGGGGTGCTGCTTCCTGAAGACGTGGCCAACCCGGCTGCAGGGGATGATTTCCAGGCTGCCACCACACTGCCACACACGAAACGAGATCTCTAAAAAAACAAAAAAAACAAACGCCTATCACAGTCTGCTATTTATAACGCCACTGCCTAGGGAACATGGAGGATTGTCTTTATTTTGCGTTACCTCGCAATAATTTACCGGTCAGTTCATGCGGCATGATTGAAAACTGTAAGTCTTTCTGCTATGATCAGGTTTTTCCATGTATGTTTTTGTCTCGTTTGTGAGAAATCTGAAGTTTTATATCTCCTCATTTAGGGTAGAAATGCACTACAAACCAATATGCAAAATACAAAAGCAAAACAGGTCAAACATGGACTTTTCATTCCTTCTAAGACACAAACAGAAACTTTCTGCAAGAAGAAAGAAAAAATACATCCAAACTATTTGGAGTATTTCTTAGTTATTTTCACTGGGTCATCTGACAGTTTTGATTGTGTCTTTTTTGTGTTGTTAGTCTGAATTGTTAATAAAGAGCCATTTTCATGTGCAGCTCCATCTCAACCTTACACAGACAAACAAAAAGTGAATAAATCGATTCTCGATCAGCTTTTTGCACGAAAGAGTTAAGATATAAAAAAAACAAAACACATTTTTATTGAGGCTTTTTTAATGTGTGACATTTGTGACTGCATACAAAATAGACCAGGGTGTATTGGCTAATTTATTGTGAGGCAACACAAAAGAAAACTGTTTCCCCATTTCCCTGGAGGGGCTCTGTAATTCATAACAAAAAGTTTGTGAAAAGAACAACTAACTTAGTCTCCTGCACCTTCTAAATGTTTGAAATGTGTTTATAATTTGCAGTTTTGTGACATCCTCTGGGTTTGAATGAGTCTGGACTGTCAATCCAGCTCTGAATCTCTGCCTGCACCTCCCAGGGAGTGCCGCGAATCGCTCCGTCAGCTCATCCCGCTTCCCAACTGAATCCAAAACAAAGGCAACAGGGAGACAAAGCTGCAATTATATCACTCCACAGTTTGCAAATGATCTCCACTGTGTAGACCAGTTATTTTCACCCAGTGTTTCAGTTGTGTTATTATAGGAGCACCACTGTCATTTCTAAACTGAGAATATAATCACTGAATGGCTTTCTGCTCATTCTGCTTTTGGGATGGAAATGCAGATAATTTCCTGACGCGGCATGAAGCAGGAGCAGAGAGCTTCATCAGTAAACATCGCACAGGAGAGTGGGAGTTTAATGAGTGGGAAGTAATCAGTGGGAGCCAAAAAAAACAAACAAAAAAAAATAGATTACAGCGGGGCGGCAGATTATGAAATAAACTTCCACTGAACATAATATATAGCTCTCCCCTTAGGGTTAATGAAGCATTCTTGCATTAATTTACGATGCACTATAGAGAGCAGCACTGAAGTGAACTGAAATGAATCAAAACACATGAAACTGACATCAGACTAGGAAAAGTATACCTTGCTTATTGGCATAATGTCTTTTTCAATCATTGTACAAATTTTATCCCCCTTTCTGTCATATTATCCTGGTCTTCGTATCTCAGCGCATCAGTAATTTCTGACCAAGTTGACGCCGCCGGCCAAACTACAACACTAAAAGACTGACTAATCGGACATTATTAGTTAATCGATTGGAACTAATTTTAATTTAATAAATTATTAATCAACAATTAATCACACCCTTCGCTTATATAATTGGATCTATATTAATAGTTGTATATTTACACAAAATGTGCATCTTTAATGCATTTGTCTGTCACACCTGACTGTTCCTGTGTTCCCTCATGTCTATTGGTTTGGTCCTCCAGCTCCACCTCATTTTCTTCTTTTGTCCAGGGTTCTCCAGGACCATTATAAATACTAAGTTATTAATTTCCTCTTCCCTTTTCTTATTAATTCCACTGGGAAGAGCAAGTTTTATAATCCACTGCAATCCTTTTATGTATATTGTTCAAATGTTTATTTGTTTTTCATATACTAATGATGGGTGTTTGAATATTTTCACTTAAGTCGTTATTACACCATTACAACATCTGATGGTGCTAAACACTTGGTTTTGTTATGATCACAACGTGCAATGCATGCTAACACTATTATTTTGTATAGAAGGGGATGGGCATGCTACATGCTAATGCTAATATGTCAGGTTGAATAAACGGAAACCGCCTCTGAATCCAGACGCAGAAGTCCACCAGCCACACTTATCTAAAGCAACTGTGTAAGAAATCAGATTAAATGTTGTTTTCTTTCTGGATTTCATTTCCAAGTGAGGTCATTTGGTGTTTTTCTGACCCACAGTGGGGGAGTTGACCCTAACTCTGGGAACTCACCCAGATTTTCGCCTCCCCAGACGTCCATCATCATGTCGTACTTTCCTAGTCGCTCAAAATACTCCTTATCCATGACGAACAGACCGCCAGCAATCATCGGCGTCCTACAGGTGCGGTGAACAGAGAGGTCAGAGGTTCACAATGGAGTGAAAAACGGAGCCATTTTGTTTCAGGATGTGAGCGTAACTCACTTGATGGGGGCGATGGGGTTGCCTTGTCTGGCTCGTCTCTGCTCCAGAGTCATATAGTCCCATTTAAACACTAAATTCCAGTCAAAGCCTACCAACAGAACCAGAAACAAGACAACAGTCATCATCACTCACTTAATAAATTGCAACACAAGTCACAGTGAGACGTGAAAAGTGAAATGACCTCCTTTCAGATCGGCCGAGGCTCCCACATACTGAAAGTTGTCCATGTTGATGACGTCGATGATTGGAGAAACTACCCTCGTCTTATCCTGAAACACAGGCACAGAAAAATATTTATTTTCCTCCCACTGCAGCTAAACAATGACAGGGAATCTGGCGCATCAGTAAATATTTATCAGAAATCAAAGCACCTCATGATGAAGAAAGTTCAAGTAAATATTTCCACTCAAAATATTGATTCATGCGCTTATGTTTTGAGTTTACTTTCTTTTTGAGTTTCAGAGCTGGAAAGCTGTGCAGCTTCGTTATTCCCAGCAGAGTTTCAGTGCAGTGAGGCTCAGCTGGTTTAAAACGGATTCAGACAAAACACTGAACACATGGCCCAAAAAACACAGAAACAAACCTCCAGGTAGTAAAAGAGATTCTTTATTTTATTGTGGTTTCACAACCACGAGGAATGCCGTTTCTACCCTCTTTTATTATTTATTACACCAAATAACCAAACAATAAAAAAGTTTTAAAAAACTGCAAGCAAAAAAAACACACACACAACACTGAGCAGTAAAGTTAATTTCTTTTGGCTTTTTAGAGACTAAACAACTTTCTTAATTTAATCAGTTTAGTTAGCAGTTTGTTGAAGACAATTAACGCCTGTATTTGTTTGAAAGCCTGTTTATTTAATTGTGTCTCTCTTTCACTTTTACCTGAACAGAGATAAGTTTGGTTGAGCTGTCTTGATTCATTTTAAGCTATTTTTAAATCTTTAAGTTAACTTTAATTATCTGTGGTTTATTCTAAGTAAATTTTAATCCTAAAAGATAAACAAACAACTTTTGATTCTTCTAACTGGACAGGTCGTCTGTGATTGGTTAATAAACATTAAATAAGTTATAGCAATTTTTATATATTATATATTACCATATAGACTATAAGGAAGAACATTTTTTAAACCATTTATGAAAGTTTTTTTAATGTTAGATGACAGCTCTTTGCATTTGATGGTGTTAAAGTCTTCACATTTGTTTCAGAGGAATAGTTTGTGAATGTAAAATAAGTTTTGTTTTTGAATAGTGAATGAAACATTTCTGTACTTTTCTGTTAAAGAGACCCTGATCTTTATTTATAGGGAAAAGGGAACATAAACATTGTAATCATTTGGCTGTAAAAGCTTTTTCTTTGTAAAACAAAGGAAACAAAACAGGATCTCTACATTTTTCTCCTACATGAAACCACCTCAAAATCCATCCATAAACACATTTCACACATCGATAACAGTCTGAAGTATACGCGCTCTGTTGATGGAAAGAAATTGATTGAAAACAAAACATAAAGCTTCATTGGTTATTATGAACCGAGAACAAAACTGTGCTGCGTTCACATATAAATAAATGTCATTTCAACCTGTTCTCAGCAGAGAAACTGGATCACACAAACCTTCAGCTGTCAAGCGGCTCTGGATGGGATCAGATTAGTATTTAGAGATCGTTCCATTTTAGTCCTGCTTTCCTATGAGGCTGTCGGAATCTCAGCGTCCATTGAAAAATGATGTTAAATGTTGGGTGTGATTAGCTGGTAATCCAGTAGACTGGGTTTGATTGGGGATCAGAGTTGCAACATTTGTTATATTTTCAGATGAAGCTGTTTGCTTTCACACTGAACTGTGTCAAACAGTTCAAACCATTTGAAAAACCTGTTCCCCTCCTCGCCTGTGGTTGTAGCGTTGTGACCCAGTGTAAAAAAACACAAGCAAAAATAAATATTGATTTAATATCTTATTCTACAACGAGATTAAAAGGCATAAATATATAGATTACATGTATTATTCTACAATAAGATTTAAAAAGTAATAAAATTAAAAATAAGTTCATAAATATATGTAAAAAGTGCTAGAAATCTTTATAAAACCAAACAGGACTGGTGTTGAATGCACGCTGTGACATTTTGTCTCTGCAGTGAGACACCAACCAACAGGCCGACTATCAATGTAACATGCAGAATGTGCATCATGGCTGTTAGCTAACAATTATGGCATGCCTATTAAAATATTAATATTAATCACACTGATACTGATATACTGTGCAGCACTGATGTAAGGTATTAACACTCATGTAAGAGCTCAAAGACAAACAGTACGGTTAGAGCATAAAAGAGAAAGAGGCTAGAAGCAATATAACAACACTGAGTGTGTATCTCCAGCAGCACTCTGGAGATAAAAATAACACAAATGATCTAAAGAAGACGGTTTGAATTCACTATTATACAATATCATTTATTTATCACCTTAGTTAATAAAATGCTGTGATAATATTTTACATTCTACAGCAGGAAAATGTAAACTAAAATATAACAAGATTTTAAGTTTTGAAATGTCTGTCTTACACACCTGACTGGTTTAAGAAAGGTACAAAAAAAACTTTAAATAATGTTCTTGATACATTTTTCATAATTTAGCACAATAATAAATAATTTAAAACAAAAACTAAAATTGATCTAATTGTTTGATCTAATTTAACTTCATACAGTGCGAAAAATGTGCCAGTTTTTCTCTATTATCCTTAGATACCTGGTAAATAACAGTTTCTAAATTTATTTAGAAACTTTCAATCAAATATTAGATTGCACTTTATTTCAAAGCTGTGCAGTTTAAATATCAAGAACCTTTCAAGGATTTTATACAGAAGAACTTTCCAAACCTTGAAAACACCTAATTTTCAAGGATTCCAAGCACCCATAACGACACTGTACATGGTGGGAATTTAACTTTGACTAAAAGGTGGTTTTAGAGAAGAATGTGTTTGAGTTTACCTCAGCCACTCGCTCCAGCAGCGGCTCCAGCCAGTGATCGTTGCATTCACAGTGAGAGTCCAGGAAGGTGAGGACTGGCGCTGTGGCAGCATCTGCACCACAGACCCTCGAACGCATCAGTCCTGAGCGAACGAAGACGCTCAATCAGAACAAAACGGTTTCATCTCGTAGACCACAGAATGAGCAGCTGACATTTTCTATTTATTTCTTTGTACCTTCTCTGCGGTTGTTCCTAAGGACGCGAACCTTCTCGATCTTCCCCAGCAGGGCTCCGTCCTCCGCTGGAAAACACACATAAATCAGGACTTTTTACTCACTTCTGCGCTCTGATTTAAACAGGACGGTTAGTGACGGGGCAGAAGACTCACGGTTGTCACTGTAGTCGTCAACCAAAATGATTTCTTTGACCAAGTGAGGAGGACTTTTCTTCAAGACGCTAAACGGAGAGAAACATGAAACGGATGAATAAATCTGAGTCAATAAATCAGAAAATAGCAGCACAGAGAGCACAGCTCTACCTGATGACAGTCCGCAGCAGAGCAGAGCGAGCCTCGTTATGGAAGGTGATGACAACACTGGAGGCTGGCAGGTCTGACCTCCACTGTTTACTTCTGCAGCTGAATGCAAAACCAAACAAGATAAAGATGAAAACTCACTTTTCTTTTTCTAAATGCCCTAACATGTATAAGCTTCTACACACAAACACACTGCTGAATGTACCAGCCAGGCTGTTGAACCTTAAAAGTAACCAGTTATGATTCCTTCCTGCATTAGTAGAGCCTCCTGCACAACCAATAGTAATTTATCGGATGATGCTACTAATGTAAGATGACTGGGTATAAAAATAACACTTTGAATGTGTAAATATACTTTACAACAGTTCTTCTGTTTTTGTTTTAAATCTATTTAGTTTGTTTTTAACTTTGTTTATTCTTTTCTTACACTAAATAAAGTCAAAACAAGAAGAATCCATCAAACGTTTTCTGAATGGTAACAAGTCATTGTACAGAGCTTATAGCAGTAAAATCAGCTGACCAAACGTTCTGGGACTCAGCTTGGGTTGCTAGGTGACGACCTGGATTTCACTGGGGTTGCTAGGTAACAGCGTAGTGTGACTTAATTTTAACAGTTTTTGAAGCGGCTCATTTTCCAGATGTGATATGCCAAAAAAATAGCGGGGTGTTTTTTTTTAAGCACTTAGACTGTTTTAAGAAGGAGTCAAGATCCAAAATGGAGGCACAAAAAAACGTCCCCTTTAAATCCAGATGGATCCGATTCTGCTCACACAGGCATGGAGGCATAAAAACACAACATAAACGTGAAGACTGGTGCTCTGATGAAGAAATCCTGCCTTAATTTAAAACCCAATAACACCAGTGACACCATCCAGACTGGAAGCAGTGAGTCCAGTAAACCCTGTGACAACACTGAATACTGTCCTGGACCCGGTTCAGATAGAGGATGGTTTCCAGCAGCCACACCTCATGATTAACTCCAGATGTTCAGCCAGTATAAAATGTGTAAACTGCTCCTAAATTTATTTTTTAACAACAACTGCGAAACTTTATTCTCCTGCTGAAACAAACTGCGAGAACAAATGATTCAGTGTTTTGCAAAAGTATTCACACTCTGAACTCTTTCACGTTTTGTCATCTGCATATTTATATAATTTCATGTGACCATCCTTCCACTGCTGTTCAGTTCAGGGCTGCAACTAATAATTATTTTGGTAATCAATTAATCCATGGATTACTCTGATGATTAATCGATTAATCAGACAGAAAAAAAAATCAGTTAACTATTTAAGCCTTTTGATACATTAGAAATACTTCTAAAAATGCAAATAAATTATTCAATCCATTTTTTAAATAAAATAAACATTTCAATCTAAAAAATACTGATAACATATAATGTATAATTTCTGTAAAGTTGTGGCTTAATTGCTGTTTTGAATTGGTTGTTTTTTTCCTGTAAACTCCAGTTAATTAATAAACGATTATTTAAATCATCACAATTAATCTGATCAATCGTTTCAGTCCTAATTAAAACTACTGACAGGTGACACAAGAACAATCAGAGGGTTGAGAGTATTAATGCTCCAACCTTTTGTCCCAAAAATACATCAGTCAGAAGAGCATTAGCATTTAAACCGCCTGCATTAATCTTGCAGGAAGCCGTTACGGTTCCATTTATACCGGCAAACATAATCTCACTTTACCACAACCTTTGTCAAGCCTAAAAGCAATTTTGATCTGGTCTTGAAAGTGCTGCGACCCTGGATTAAACCGACAATAAGGAAGCAATCAGAACTGATGCACGTTGTGCAAATGACACATCAGTACTGGATCAATGGACTCGTCCCAGCGCCGTCAGCGGGCTAATGGCCCAGACGGTCTGAGTCAGGTCAATATATGAGCAAGCATGTCTGTGTTTATAGAAACAACCCAAAAATCACAGAGCACATCTCAGCAGAGGCTGCTGCCATAAAAACCACTGAATTAATTTAATGACTTGCTCCATTAGGATGATAAATGCAGCGTTTACACGTCACTGTTTCAAAGGGAAGATCGTCCATAGAGCCTGTGAATGATAAAGAAATTAAACGCATTTCACTGGATTATTGATGAAAAGCTTTAGCATTTCTCCAACAAAGACACAAATATTCTACAGTATTTAAAGTAAATGATTAATTCAAACCTTTGTACAAGGGAATGGTTGGCACTAAATATGATAAACTGTCTTTGTCAGATAGCATTGTTAGCGTTAATATCATAATTATTATTGTTGTTAATACTATTAGAACTACTATTAACATATCATTGAATGTACTGCATTCGTCAAGAATCTGGAAGAAAAATACTTATAAATAATGTTGCTGGAGAAGGAGTTGGTTTTCGTAAGTTTATACTTCTACCCACTCGTTTATTGTTTATTGTATTGCTGTGATTTTATTTGTAATCTATAGCGTTCAATACACTTCATAAATACCAAAAATGTATAAGTTTAGCAAGAGAGTGATGCAAGAAGTCAATGAAGTTGATCCAGATTTTAAAGCTAACAATAAAAAAAACAGAGATAGAAATTATTGATTCAGAGTATTCTCATTCCCTAAGACATGAAATGTTCCCGTCACTTCAGAGTAAAGCAACACACCGACAGAATGTCATCATAATCAGCATGAACACAGAGTAAGAGCATGAAATAAAGCCAGAAAACTGTGACAGCTGAACCTGAAACCTTAGAGCATCACGGAAAAATGAAGATGAAAAACAGTGAGAGAACATCTAAT
Organism: Poecilia formosa; assembly: GCF_000485575.1. Lineage (NCBI taxonomy): Eukaryota > Metazoa > Chordata > Actinopteri > Cyprinodontiformes > Poeciliidae > Poecilia > Poecilia formosa. Next base: position 161,794 of record NW_006799972.1, read on the forward strand.
CACAAAGAATCAGCAACATAATCTGGTTTTTGTTCTGTTTTTCTACATCTGAGAAAGTTGCAGACATCAATATAACCGATACAGACATGCATGTTACATGAAACTAAAGTATTGTGGAAGTATTGGAGGAAGGTGTAACAGAGCAGATATAACTATCTGACAAACAGTGGTGTTACTCCACAAACATTCCTGTCAACAAAAATGAGCAGCATAAAGGACAGATTTCAAATTTTCTTCCTGAGAAATGTTCACAGACTGAGGTGGCTTTCTGGGTGAGTGGGGTCTCTTACATCCCCTCAATCCAGCTTCATTTAACAGCGTAAAAAAAACACACACACACACACACACAGATCCCACCCTGAACCTTCAAGATGGAGGCAGAGAAGATGGAGAATGTATTTGACTGGATGGTTTTTCTGAGCATTATCCATCCAGCCTTATATTTCAGATGAACTTCTCTTCAGCCTTTTTTCTGGTAATTTTATCAGATTGTAAATCCCAGATTTCGGTAATGTTTTGTTTTCTCGGTTTTCTAAATCAGTCTTTCTCAAACTGTGGTCCATGGGCGCCCCCTAGTGGTCCGCATGGTACTGCATGTAAACGACCGTTTATTTACCGTGACGTCAGCTCAAAGTGCGACGCTACAGCTAGCTTAGCAAAGGATTGTGTTTAAAAACAAAAATGGATAAATTACTTAAAACCGGGTCACTCAGAAGCATAGGCGTAACTTCCTGAAGGACTGGTGTGGACATGTGGAGAGTAGGTTAGTTATGCTAGCTTAACTTTTATCACCTTAGCATGTACTCTCACTGCGCAGTTCAGAGTATTTCAGTTATTAACATGACATAAAACATAAAAATAAGGCGACCCACATACATTTTCTGACAGATCATCAGAAGTGCAGGTGTTTAAGATGGCTAATCAATCACCGCTAGTGTTCAGGCGATCACTTCTTAATGATCGCGAAAATCATTGCTTCAGGTCTTTTCCATAGCAACGATCAGAAGCAATACCTTGCCCCAGAAGTCCAGTGAGCTCACTGATGAGGTCATAGATTACATCATGTACATCACAGTCGATCAAAGAAGTTCTAAAGCTTTAATCTCAATGTGTCAGTCAGGATCCAGATGGTTCTCGGAGATTCAGATTTGTGGAGAGTAATAATGTTTAGTGTTTCGTAGGCGCTCGTTCCCTTCATTATCCCGCTTGGTTGGGGCCTTGGATACGCCTTGGATACACCGTCACCACAGGTATGAAGACGACATGTTTGACAGATGTCTGTGGGACCGCAGATGAAAACCTGACTGAGACCTCACAAGACAATACTGAAGACGACAGTCAGGAAAACTGACCCGGCTGGGGAAGTTTGTTTGACGGATGTCTGTAGGATCGCAGACGTAGACCGGAATGAGACCTCACAAGACAGTACTGAAGACGACGGTACTGTCTCAGGGCAAACTGACCCGGCTGGGGAAGTTTGCTCAAAGTCAATGGAACATCTTGAGCGTGAGAGTACAGTCGCAGTAAAATCTACCCCGGCTGGGGAAGACTTATCTGTAGCTGACCTCGCAGCCAAAACTTTTGCTGAATTGACAGTGAAAGCTTTGGTGTCATCGGCTCCCTCTCTGGTTTTCCCAGGGAATACTTCTCTGAAAGGCACAATTACCAGTGTCTTTGAGGTACCAAGTTCCCCGGATGGGGGAACGTATCTCGGAGGAAAAGGGAGCCGTTAATTTGACCAAAAAAAAAAACTTCTCTAAATGGTAGGGTCACCATTATTTTTGAGGGTTTGAATGTTCTCCAAGTGCATTAGTGGGTTCTTTCTGGATTCATTTATTCTTCCAGGTACATCAATTCAGAACAGAGGGTTGGCTCTGACATTCCAGATGTAGGGAGGACAGAAGCTGCAGGATATGGACAAGCGGACATGGGAAATAAGGGAGAGAACTACTTTAAGTTCTCCAATTAACTAAAAAATAGTGGGTGAATGCCACTTTCCAGACTGTCCTGAACCTGAGCGTCACCAGAAGGTGTCTCGCTCAGGAAAGGGTTTTTCTGGAGGCGTCATCCATCCCATGCTGTGCTAGTCTCATCCACACAGCTGTCCGACATCCGGCCAAACGAAGTTCTCCCGAGTTCTGATGGAGCTCAGGGAGAAAAAATTGACATCAGATGTGGGAAAGGACTACGACATAAAATGTTTTCTGGACTCTTTTTTGGTCTGGTTGGATTCATTTGGCGGGGACACAGATAGAGAGTTGTATAATGCCAACTCTTGCTCAAACTGTGAAACCAACTTCCTTGAGCTCATGAGCAACAGCCCCCTGGTCGTCCTTCAATCGGCAACATTTCCAACCGACGTAGTTTCACTTTTTAGCAGTTGGTTGGATTTGGGGGGCAAACGTCGCTGTTCAGGCTGCAGGTCAGCTTTACAGAAAAAACACTCCCTGGCTGATAACAACGTGCTGGTGTTTTTTCTACAAAGGCAGGCCAGGACACACCCAGTGATTCCCAATCAGACCATGGATGCAGAATGTGAATGTGGAACGGAGCGGTTCCACCTTCTCCTCCGTCGTCTGTGGGGGTTCAGAGCCGACCCACTTCTACATGTACTTGATGCAAGGACAGCAAACAGTGAAGGCAGATGACGAACATGTCTTCACTGCAGACAGCCACTGTAGTGAAGACATGAATGAAAAGGGATCCATTGACATTTATGAGAAGTTAAGAAATGGTGGGAAACAGGAAGTCACACCTGACGTTACAGAATCTCCAGCCCCTCCTCTCGAAGATGATCAAGGTGCTTTTGGAGAGGAGCTAAAAATAACTAATTTGGAAGATGAAGATGAATCACAGAAGAGATCATTAGTGACCATTTTGAGGCTGGAGAAATCTGACTGGGACTGAACATGTGTCCTAATGTGTTCAGTTATTTAAATTTATGGGATAAAAAGGTAAAAAGATTTGGTGTAACATGGTGGACAGTCCCCACCAATATTTCCTGCACCTTTTTATTCTGTATGGTTTAGATGCCGAGTTACATACACGTTGTATTCAAAGATGGCTAATCAACCACTGCTAGTGGTCAGGCGATCACTTCCTGGTGATCGCAAAATAGAAATTCAGAAACATAAATCTGCAACGGACAAAATGTTCTGTTTGATGTTTGTACGTCCGTTTTTGTGGGGTAAATGTTCTTATGGGTTTTTTAGTGTTAATTCCTGATGCATTTGAACGTAATCTTTGCTCTGCGCTCCAGGGGCTGCTGTTTATTGGTTGCCATGGCAACGAGTCTGCACGTGATGTTAAGCTGACAGACCAGATCCAAAAAAGGTTTTGCGTCTTTATTATTTGCTATATTAAAGACACATCATATCGTAATTTATTGAATAAGACTGTTTGGCATTCACATGTAAGTTTTGGCTTTATTTTTAGCAATAGAAAAGAACAGGGTTCCAGGGACTGTGGGTGCATCAGAAACCTAATAACCCCACGCTCCTCTTCGTCCCCCCAAACTTTCAACACAAAGTTACACACTTGCTCAGAAGAAAAACTGAAAATATTGATGGAAAGAAAACATTGCCAGGGTTACTTATATGATTGGAGAAAGTCATATTGATGAGATTATTGATGAGTCATTCATGAGTGATTCGATTCTTTTGTACGGCTCTGTGCCGTGACCGAGTCTCAGTTGGTGAAAACAGTGTTATGCTTATATAACGCTTGTAATGCTCTGCTTCAAGTCAACAGCTATTGTTATTTTGATTTAATCTGCAAATAAATACAATTAATAAAAATGGGTGGATAATTTTTATATTTAATAGAGGAGGATTTTTATTTCTGCCAAAGCAAAAGTTGATTCTTTTCTTTTATTATGCTTCTAAATTGCAAATAACCTTAAAATGTTATTAATGCGCAAACACTTGGAAGCAAAGAACATCCTATTTTTTGAATACATGTGTTTGATGTCACTGGAAAACTGAGGATCCACATTTTCATAATCTATAAATGACTAAAGAAGCCCGGAGTGTTTATGGCTTCGTTGTGGCCAGTCACTTTTACGAAACGGCGTCACCCTTCTTAAGATGAACAAAGGAGACAACAATAAGTGAGTTAAGAGACTAATATTTTCCTTTAAGGTTGTACATATTAAGTTGTTGTGTTATTGAAGGGGCAATTTCAGATTAGGTGATCTGTGAGTGTTTGTTAAATACATTAATTGGTCCTCAGCCTGAAAAGGTTTGAGAAACTCTGCCCTAAGTTGTTATATTGAATCAAAAACAATGGATATGTACATGAAGCCACCTACATTGTGTGTGTTTTGTGCAGGGAAGTCGGTGTTTCCCGGTTCGTTTTTGTGTTTTAACAGGAAGACGAGGCGGTAACCGTCTGGTCTCTAAATGAGAATTTATCAGCGCTATGCTGGGAAGCAAAGAGTTATGAGCTGCCCTTCCAAAAACAGTTGCACTTGCGAAAATATTTTTACTGGCACAAAGAAACCACTACTGTGAAATCTGATTATTTTTGGCAACCATAAAAATAGCAACAATGGGTTCAACTTTTTTGCGCAAAAAAATAAAACTATTGAAAATTGCATTTAATAATTAAATTTAACAAGTAAATAAAATTGTGCAACTAATCACCTTCACAAGTCACCTAAATAGTAAATTAAGTCCATCTTTGTGCAGCTTTATGTCAATATTTACACAGTTATTCTGTGAAGAGATTTGCTGGGGAGCATCAGTAAAGGTCAAAGAAGACATCATAGTTCAGGGATAAATGTGAGGAGATTTAAGCAGGATTAGACCACTTAAAATGATTAGTTTCTCTGATTTTACGCTTTATAGGTATATGTTGGAGTAAAATGATCATTGTTCTTTTATTCTATGCACTACTGACAACATGTCTCTGAAAATCCAAGCAAAAATTTAGTATTTATTTGCAGAAAATGAGAAATGGTCAAAATAACTAAAAAGATGCAGAGCTTTCAGACCTCAAATAATGCAAAGAAAATAAATTCATATTCATTTAGAAACAACAATATTAATGTTTTAACTCAGGAAGAGTTCAGAGATCAATATTTGGTGGAATAACCGGGAGGTTTTCAATGGGTCTCTTCGTTTATTCCAAATCTGTAAGTCGTAGATTACTCTGTGAAAAAATTAGCAAAAGATCAAGAGTTTGCAAGTTCCTGTGTGGGCATGCTAATATCACTTATTTTATGTAAAGTGACTATTAGATTCCTAAAGGGAGCCCATTTCGTAGTGGAATAATGTAATTGTTACACTTTGTGATTTCAAATTAAAGGTTAAGGGAAAGCGGTTGTGCAGAGGTCAGGCTAGTAAATGGGATTCAGCCCAAAAAGAGCTTAATAACAACAGTTTATCTGCATTCAAATGTTGAGGCTAAATGGGATGAGAGGGGCATGGCATTCTGGCTTATTAAGAGATAATTTACTCTGATTAATTCAGTCAGCGGCATGTCAGTTCGCTTTTATCTCCTATAAACCAAACAATCTGCAGCCATCACCGGCGGAGGGAAGGGGGGCTGTGTTGCTTTACGTCAAGGGCAAAAAACATCAGTGAGTCTTGTTCAGCGGAGACTTCCTGGTTTTATCTCACAGACAACAATGGAGGGAGTTCCCAGGAGATCTTATCCAGTCTGGTACCAATTAGTCAAGCTGACAGGCGACAAAGAGCAGCATGAGGAAATGCAGTCGCACACGCAGCAGATGTAATTAACAGGAACAGCAGGGTGCCTTCGCCGGCTCTCGTCTTATACAGCGGACGCTTACTGGTCGTGTCTGGTGTCGGGAACGGCTCGGTCCATTTGCAGCTTGTCGCTCTCCACCTGGTTGAACTTGTTCCTGGCGTAAGGATCCTGACCCGGACGGACCAAGGTGGCGCCGACGTAAAGGTTCTGGTTGAAATCCTGCCAGCGCACCTTACCTGCACACAAAAACCACAATGAAAATGGTAGCAGGTCTTAGAGTTTTTAGTTCCCAGGTGAAGCAATGACTAATTCTGCACAACAAAGTATGTTTGTCTACATCAGTTTCACATATTTGTTTCTGTTTTAGTTTTCTTTATACATTTTCATGTTTTTTCTGTTTAGAGTTGCAGAAATTCAGTGTGTGAGATGAGGATCTTTTATTTTAATTTCTCTCTTTGTTTGCAAATTATTATGTACAAAACAACGGTTACTCTGTTGTCAACACTTAACATTGCTTAATGTGATGTCTTTGATTAAATAAATTTGAACTGAATGTGTCAAATGTTTCAAAACTCACAGGTAATAAATAAAAATAAATCATACCAAGATCAGAATAATTACACTGATTTCTTCTGTTTTGTGGTGTGCTGTTTTGCTTAAATGTTTCAAATATAACATTTCAATTTCAATATTCAAACCCAGACCTGATTACTGGTTAAGCTTAACCTGAGACAACATTGACACAAACGTACAGCTTTGAAAAGCATCAGTAGAGCCTCCGACACAACTCTCAAGAATGCAGCAAGTCGTTTCTGGATGGTAAATCAGCAACAAAACACTCGTCTTCTCCAGCAGCCATTGTACAGCGAATACACCGGTAAAACCTGCTGACCAAATGTGCTGGAGCTCAGCTTGGGTTGCTAGGTAACGGTACAAAAAGATTAACTTAATGCCAAAGAATAGCTTGCTGGGGGGATTTAAGTGCTTGGTCTGTTTTTGGACAAAGTTGAGACGCAAATGGAAGAATAAAAACATGCAAAAGTGAATTTTGCATAATAGGTTCCCTTTAAGATCACATTTAGAAATTCAAAAATAGATCCTCCTCACATTTGCCAGACATTTGTGAAGATATTGTATTAACTGATGGATATTTGTGAAGGTGTCTAATCCACAAAGAACGTCACACCAACATTCAAATGGTGGTAGTGCAAGTACTTCACATTTAAAAGCTTTAACCATTTAACTTCAAAATACCATCGAAGAACCTTCTAGATTAGTCAGTCCTTTATCCCACGCCTGCAGCGTCCCTCAACCTTTAAAATGTGAATGTCCCTGCAGCGTTAGCATGCTCTGAGTCAGTTTCTCAAATTTATGGAAAATTCTGTACTTATCTGTAGCTTCAGAAAACACCACGTTTTTTTAAACTCTAAATGTTGATTGACGAGAAAGAAAACCACACACTCATATTTACCAGCCAAAGAAGAAGTCAAACTAATTTAGGAGTGAAAATCTGTCAGCAAACGGCCAAAGACTGTCACAAAGCCTGAAAACGTGGTTTTGTACTGAACGGTGGTGATACTTCCCTGGGAGTAAGAAATGTGGGCAGCAGCCCGTCTGAGGCAAGACTCCATCAAGTGTGGCAGTGAGAGCTCACCGGTTACAGCTGCAGCTCAACAAGGCGGCGCTCCGAGAGGCTGACGGGGAATTTATGCTGCATGTATGCATGAATATGCTGAGGGGATTCATGGGAAAAGAGCGACGACATGGAGGCTGAGCTGCAAGACACATCATGAACCGCTGTGAGACGGGGGGGGGGGGGGGGGAAAAAAAAAAAAAAAAACGAAGGTTTGTGGTCGCACATTTGCTGCAGCTTTAAATAATATGTAAACCAAGAAGCGTGGTTTATTTTTAAGTACATATATTATGACTGTGTCTTCAGATGCAGTGTGACCAGACTACAGAGAGCAAACTGCGCTGCAAACCGAGTTGTCACATTTAATTTCACAGTTTAACGCGGATTAATAACGCGTAGAAAAACACAGATATTAATACGACACATTAGTACAGTTTAGCTGCTGGTTACTTGAGGGAAACGTGGAAATGTGAGATTACAGCGTCTCTCAGCGTAGACGAGCGCATGTGCTGCAGACAAAGAAACTCTCAGAGGAGGAGAAAGCGAGTCTTTCATGTGTCTGGCATGTTAATTAGAAGAATGATCTACAACAGAACTGGAGACGCCGTAGCATGTGACTGCGATGTCCTTGCTGATGTATGTCAGTAGGAGGAGTAATTAATCACTGTGGAGAAATTTAAACAGCAATAATCTGCATGTGGGTTCCTCCCTGCAGCACTGGGCTGCTGGCGGAAATGCACAGGTTACAAACCTCAAAACGATTAACCGTGATGAACTGAAATAATTGGCAACTAATATAGTAATTGATTAATCATTTACTGGAGTATACAGAAAAAAAAAAAAACGAGCCATTTTCTGAAACAACATAGTCAGGGAAGTAACCAAGCCAAAGTAAACTCCTTTTCTCTTTTTCTGCAAACAAAACTCTTCAAGTGGCAGATTTAGCTGAATCTGGTTCGGTTCTGTAAAAATATCTTCTGTTAATCACCTTTTGCTGACCAATCATTAATCAATTAATCCAAAAATGAGTCCCAGATTACTGTTACACTGTACTGATGTTAAGTCCAGCAGGAAGAGCTCAGCTTTTCACTTTCTTGTAATAATCAAGCATTCACTCAAGAAATTATGTTTGTTTTCTTGTTTATTTGCATCTTTTAATACATTTCTAATATTATATACAAACGGTTTACGCGGTTAAATAAAAAATCTGCAGAATGTGGCAACATTTTTTAATCTGCTTAATTGTCAGAATAATCTATTATAAATTAATCTCTAGTTGTAGCACTAATATGCTGCCGAGTTCAAGACAAGTTTGGCTTTTTTATGGGTTGCAAGGAGAACGCCTCTTCTCTCCAGAAGGAAATTACAGAAACACTTGGTTTGTAAAGTTAAACTTGAATAAACAGAGTCTTTTAAATGCATGACACAATAATAATAATTATTATAATAATAATAATAATAAAAACAACACAGCTTTTCAGTAAATATGTCTCTCAACTTAATCTTACGGTGAATAGTGAAAGGTGAATATGTGAGAAACAATAAATTGTTACAATAATATTCTTATGGCACAAATAGAAACTAAATTTAAAGTTGTGTTAAATTCATATTTTCTCCATTTCTCATCTGACATTAATCTGCTTCCAACTCTTCCTGTGACCTTTGGCCTCCTGGGAATCATCTGTGTTCAGTTTGTGCTTCTACTGACTTCTTCCAACAGGGAAACATGCAGAGGAGGAGGAGTTCTCCACACAGGGAGCATAATCAGTGCACATGATGCGGCACTGCAAAATCACAAAATCTGACCAAGTATTTTGGTCTAGTTTCTAGTTTAAATATCTTAGTACACTTGAAATAACTTTGAAGCAAAACATAGGAGCTTGTTTTAAGTTGGCAGGTTATTTCACTTCTCACATGTGGAAATGTCTTATAAGTAAAATAATCTTCCAATGGAACTAGAACTTTTTCATTAATATTAAAGAATTAATTACATAAAATAAGCTCCTATATCTTGCTTAAAAGTTAATTTTGTCTTATTTCAAGTGTAAAAAGATATCTGAATAGAAACCAGACCAAAATACTTGGTCAGATTTTGTGTTTTTGCAATAAAAATATCAAAGTTAAAGCACATTTTCCCAGCCTCTCTTTAGCATCTTCATCAGCAGTGAAAGTCCAAGCAGCAGGTTCAGTTTATTACTAGCATGCAGAAAACACCTGAAACTTAGCAGCAACATATTGTGCTGCTCTGTTGCAGTCCAAACATTACACTGCACAAACTGACACCATTATGGCGATAAACCTGTGATAAATTGTGCAGCTCTGCTGAAACGCTGTAAACGCTCAGCTGCTAGATTTATTCAGTCTTATCAAACATTCGTATAAGATACGAAAGCTGCAGGTTTGGCATAAATGGGACTGAATTTACAAAGCAAGAGAGGCAAAGAGAGAAAATAACAATAAGGGCATAGATTACATTTTTGTTTCAAATTAGCAAATAGAAAGAAATGTTACCCACCTATAAATGTCATGTAAGGTTGATTTTGTGCAGAAATAATGTTAAAATAAAAAGCAGTTGTTTCATGACTTTGAACACAAGTTGATGTGTTTTACTTCTTTCACACATAATTTAAAAAATACTTAAATTGTGAATATTTTCTACATTATACTGTCTCATGTGAATACTTCAGCAGAAAGCAAGCTGACCTGAATGCAGCTGATCTTACAGATAAATGTAAAACTCTGATGTTTGCTCTTCTGCTGCTTTATTTTTATTTACAAAGAAATAAAACAAAATGTGAAAAAAATAATCTAATTGAAATTTATCTTTGTGTTTTGTTTGGGAAGTTTTTATCCCACTGAATCAAATCTGCATTACTTTAGTTCTGTTTTTCATAAGTTTCACTTTGTAAAGGATTTACGAGATATAACGATTTACTTCTGTCTTTCTGAAAACATTTTTTATTTAATGGACCCTTTCTTGCTGGGAAAGTTTATTTATTTGACATTTTCCCTCCTCTGTAAAGGAGAAGTTTAAGGCAGCGGTTTATTATCTCCGTTAGTCTGAACTTGTCTGCCTGCAGTCTGATCTGTGGAACCTCACAGATGTTTGAACATTTTCTCTTTCTCTTGTCTCTCTTCACTAAGATACTCCAGACTGAAAACATTCAGGAAGTCGTGTTACACTGTTGTGTTTCCAAGTATGAAGAATTTATGTTCAGAAATGCTCTGCATATCTGTCCTAAAGTGACGCACAAACACTGAACAATGGTGAATATTTAATTCAGCTTTAAGTTCACTGACCTTTATAAGAAGGGAAATACGAAAATGTTAAGATACAACCACTGAAAACAATTAGGTTGGAAACGATTAATCGAATTAATCGTGATGAATTGATTATTAAAATGATCGTCAACTAATTTTGTAATAAAGTTATAATTAGCTGAAGTATTCAGAATCATAAAAGGCCATTTGCTGAAAGAACAACAAACTTGGAAGCAGTACAAAAATTTATATAAAACAAGTTATAATTTTTTTATATGCATTCTTAGCTACAAATGATCAAACATTCACCGCAGGAATGCTGTTATTGTCTTTTAGGGAATAAAATGTTTACTGTCTTATTTTTTTAAAAAAAAGAGTTTATTTATGTGCATATCCAAATGTTTTTTTTTATGTTGTATAAAGCAATGGTTAAATGAAAAATTTGCCAAATGTATCAACTTTTAAAAATCTGTTTAATCATCGGAATAACCAATAGAATAATCGATTACTAAATTAATAGTTGCAGCTCTTAAGTCATAAAGGTTATAAGTCGCTTGGTTCAAAGTGTAGGAAAAAAGTAGTGGCTTATAGTCCGAAACATACAGTACACATTTATTTAGTTATGTATGGTAACTAAATAAATACCTAAATAAATACTGACTAGATAAAATACTGAGATTAAAAACCTGCAGTCCATCGGAATAAATGGTCAATAATGTTCAGTGTTTACAAGTGAGACACATTTTAATATCAAACAAAGATAATCGCATAAACAGAAAAGGCAGTTTTCAAGTGATAAATTAATTTATTAAGGGGAAAGCTATCAAAACCAACATGACTCTCTATGTGAAAACAATCTTCCATCCTTGGCAGCAACAACTGCCATCAAGTGTTTGCTCAAACTGTCTCACATCAGTGGAACTGGAGTAACTCTGACCTACTCTGCTTTGCAAAACTGCCTTATTTCAGCCAAATTCTGGCGTTTAAAGCAAAAACGACCTGATTAGGGTCATGCCTCAGCATCTCAGTTTGGTTGAGGTCCAGACATTGACTAGGCCACTCTAAAACCTTCATTTTATCTTATTTTAGCCAATCAGAGGTGGACCTGCTGGAGTGCTACTAATATAAACGAGTTTAAAGGTCAATGACTGATGGCTGGAGATTCTCATAGCGTTATTTTTAGAAAAGATGTTTGTTTTATGCCTGACGTAACAGGATAAAAACCTTTTGTCTCATCAGTCCACGGAATATTTTCTCCAGAGTCTTGAGAATCATCCAGATAATGTTTTTTATGAATTACATTTTTACTGGAATCAGACCTGAGTATGGTAAATGACGCTAAAAATTAGCTTCCCAAAAATGTTGGGCCAGAACATTTCACTGATTTACCTCAGAATTTGTTTTACTGCTACAATTCAATCCATTTGATGCTGAACTAAAACTTGTTTCTTTAATCAGAGGTTTCAGATCTCCATATGGCAGCACAACCAGTTTTAGAGCAAAACTAATTTTTCCTTGCTGACCATGGCGGCCATCTTGAAAAATGGTCATTTAGAGATTTTCAGTGGCTAACTTTTTTTTTCCCCAAAACATCTGTGCCAAGTCAGGTTCTTGCATCAGCATGTGAAGAATTATGATAAAATATTGAATTATGGGCTGCACTACAAGTGTGAGGCTTATTTAAACCTTTGAATTTCAACAAGTCCTGATCACAGACGAACAACTTGCTCCTAACACACAGTAAAAGATAAATTAAACTTCTGTCTTCATATTTAATGTGTGCATGATAAAATGTAGTCTTTAAGGAGAACATTTATCATTCCAGGCTCCATTAGAGGGACCAGATGTTGAATCACAGCTGCATCATTCCCTCCTGTGCAGGAAGGTATTTGGAAACCTGGTTCATAAAGAACTTGCTGACCAACATCTGGGCCAGAATCAGCTAAAAACACAAAGCAATGGAGCCTAGGAAGAAAACAGATGGCTTCTAGTTTTATACATCATAATGCTCATAGATGATTATCTTGTTTCAGCCATCTTTCTAAAGTAAGAATTATTATTTACAAGTGGGAAACGCTGTGGCACCTCGCAGACATTAGGGACACAAATATATGATGGTGTCATAACCAACATCTTCAGAGTCAATTTGGGATTGGCAAGACATTAATACATGAGCAGTATATTTCTTATTGCATAACTCAATGGAAACACACAACAAAAAAGCTGAGAAAGAAAACAATGAAGGTGTAGAAGGGGCAGGTCAAAGTTCACCTCAATGAAATGAGGCCAAAGTTCAAATAAGCGAGAGATTGTAATAAAGAAGGTCAACGAACCGTTTAAGTATGAAATGGGTTAAGTTTCCCTCATGTCTGCAGTACATTACATAAATACTGGTCTGAGTTTCAAAAAGCATGCATTAACCTTTAACTAAGCATTAACCTGAATGCCATTAAACATTTATGTGAAGTGTGTGAGAACCAAAAAAGCCACTCAGCTTAAACTGAATAAAGATGATAAGCCATTCAGGAAACAGGCTTTTCAAAAATTATGACATGGTAACTATGCTGGTTTAGTTCATTTATCTGCTTTAAATATTTTAATGTCAGGGCTTTAAGTGCATTATGACTTCCAGAGCGACACATTTATGAATAACATGAGGAAAATGCTCCATCTTTACATTTTTCACCTCCTAATCTTTTCATCTTTTAATCTTCAGACATCATTTCCAGTCCCTTCTCTTCCTCCATTTCTCTCTGCTTATCTCTGCATTTTTAGGTGAGTTGCTGTTGAAAGTTATACGTGTAACAAATTCGAGCGTGAAGTCTCCCTGAAGTTGAAATGTCCTGATTTCTACGGTTGGGTGAGATGAAAGTGCTCGGCAGCTGCAGGTCTCAGTTGTGTGAGGGATGCGAACAGGCGACTGTGGCGCTGAGTCTAAGTGGTAATGAGAGATAATCAATCAGCCATGTTCTCCAGCTGTTACTCTCAGTTCTACTATATGCCAAAATATCCGATATTATAATGCTTCCCAGGTCAGGCTGGATACGCAATGCTTTCTGACATTATTACCCTTTTATCTAAAATAAGCATTTTAGCTAATTTTTTTTAAATAATAGCTAAGTTTAGCAGTATGATAGTGATAACTCACATGATACTGCCAGCATCTTTGCTAAATTAATTTTATAATGTTTGTATGTTGATTGGCATAAGTTCATGTAAACATCATAGTGACATACTGGTAGCATTTAAGCTAATTTTCATGTAAAAGTTAAGCTTCACATGCTGAATGGAGGAAGTCAATGTTAGTCAACATGCTAGAGATGGAATGGAAAGTTTTTTTTTTTATCTTACCATCACAATTTCACTAATTTAGTATATTGAATGGAGGAAGTCAATGTCAGACAACATCATAGCGATGGCCTACATACTTTCATTTAAGCTAACCTTAACATTTTAACTAACTTTCATGTAAAAGTTTAGCTTTACATGCTGAATGGAGTAATTGAATGTTAGTCAACATGCTGGAAATGGGCTGTATGCTACTGAAAGCGTTTTATCTGACTTTTGCATTTAAACAATTTTAGCTTTTACACACTAAATGGAATAAGTTAATTATTGTCAACATGCTTGTGATTCCCCACATGTAACTGACAACATTGTAGTTAACCTTAGCATTGTGGCTAATTGTAGCATACTAGCTGGAGTAAGTCCATGTTAGTCAACATCCTGGTCATAGCCCACATGCTAACCTTAGCATTTTAGTTAATTTTAGCTTGTCCAGTGTTTGTATGGAGAACTTTACTGGAGGTCATCAAGTTAGTGATAGCCCTCATGCTAATGATAGCATTTTAATCTAAAGTAGCATTTTTACCTAATTTTAATATAAATGCTAAACTTAACTTTCTGAATGAACTAAGTAAATGTTAGTTGTCAACACCGTAGTGATAGCTACGTGCTATTGACATCACATTAAATAACTTTATTATTATTATTTATTATTTTAGCCTATACACACCTGTGAGTTACTGACGGTCACCGTGCTACAGAGCATTTTAGTTACCGTAACTATAGCTTTCTATTTAACCACATAGCTCATGTGGTTAGCAATTAAATTCAGTCACGGCTTGACTAATAAAAATTATTTTAGGGCATATTTTCTCCATTACAGCAGGACTGAAACTTGTGCACCGAAATCTCTCTTGTTGATAGAAGAAAAATCTGTAACCAATGAGGAAACATTCAAATGAAAGCATGACACACATGGGGGAACTGTGGCGAAATAGTCAGGAAAGCAGCAGAGGAAAAAAAGAAACTAGCCTCATGATTTCCCTCATGCTGAAATTAGGTTTTCCAAATATAATGCTAACCAGCAACAATTGCACAATCGTGAGAGTCCTGGAGATCACAGGGTGGCTTTAATTCTGTCTACATCAGTCTCATCACAAACTAGAGGGACTCTCATGCTTAGAAAACAAATAACTACAACTTACATCCCGCAAATAAAAATACCTGGACATGAAAATGTTGAGAAATGTAGTGTAATATTGAGAGAACTATATTTGTTTCTTGAAATAAACAACAAATATTCAAGAATGTGTAGCAATTCCCAGTTGAAGTTTAACATCCTGGAAAGAAGGAACATGTTGATATATAAATTATATAAATCATGATGGATGCCAACACACCCTTTCAATTTGTGACACAATTCTTTGTTATTTAACTGTGTGGAGAAAAGAAAATTGTATAAATCTCTTTAGGCTTCAACTGAAGCTACAGCATTCATTTAAACTGAGCCTTGCTTGGATAAAATCATGAAGGAAATGTAGGTGGAAACAAATGTTCTCCTCAGCCTCACCTTTATCAGATTGCTCCAAAACCTGCAGCTAATCAAGATGGATTTTACATAATAAGATGAGCACCAGCATTTCAAAGTGCAAGGACAAAGAGGTTTAGAAAAATTACAATTGGGCTGAACCCAGACTGTTACCTTCAACTGATGCTGAAAATTAGATCTTTTTTTTTTAAATCTAAGAAAGTAATAACCATTATGTAAATAGCTTGACAGGTTTTTCTCTTGCTCAGTTTTCTCTCGGTCTGCAGACGCTCTGTCAGCTCATTGAGGTGAGGTCGTATGAGGAGGTGTGTCGTCCCACCTGGAGGCAGAGCGTCGATGGTGTGCGCCTTTTCATCGCCGTGGGATTTTCCCCGGCTGGACGAGTAACTGGAGCCCCATTCATCCTGAAAGCAAACACAAAACAGACATTTCCACTTAGATATTTAACAGATTGCTATGAGAAGCTTTCAGATGTCAGCTCAAACGCTCTCCTTTTAAACCCATGTGAAGTTTGTCAAAAATGAGTTTATCCTTTGAATGCATTTCATTTAGTCAAGTTGTTTCTCCAGACATTTATTGGTGCTTTACGGTCTGGCAGTTGGTGGTTACCGTAGCAACCGGTAACTGAGGCTCCTCCCCCTTTTTTCTGTTGCTGTTGTAACTGTGGTTTCTATTACAATCAGCTATTTAACATATATTTTAGACAAATGTAATCATGTACAGTGTTGCATGAGTAACTTTGCCATGTTTTGTGTATATTTTTAACCTGTTGCCATTATTAATGTTGCCCATTTTAGCTGTGTTTAATTTGACAAACTGCTGCTAACTGCTCATTGGGAGATGTTGCTCTGTAGTTTGTCATGAAGTCGACCTACTGAACCTGAGATGAACAAAGGAGGGCTACACATAAACATGTGTTTATAGACTATAATTAAAAATAAATGATCCCATTCTGTAATCACTGCTGCTATCTACCGCTTAGACCGTAAATCTATTAGATTTCACCTCATTTATGGTTTAATACTGTCATGGAAACGCGTTAAAATCCTTAAAAATCCAGACATCTTTATGTTTCAGATAATCCTTCACTGAGTTATACAACAAGACACCTTTCCCTTTGTCTTTACCATCCACCATTACAGAGCCATCCATCTTTGCATGCACATTAAAACCCAGTGGATCGATGAGCAGAGCAATTAGTACCATTCATTCCCTGTTCAACCTTGATGCACTCAGTTTAATAAAACTGCTGCTCAACTCTTTTTTTTTTTACCCAGTAGTTCATTTTCACCTTCACCCTCTTCCAAATGTCTTATTGATCCATTCTTTTACTTTTTACTGCTACAGGACGATTAAAAGCCACCACTGCAGCGCTCAGCAGGTATTTACTTACACAACTGAGAAATTATTTTCTTCTCTTTATTCAGTTTCATCATTTTTTTAAGCCTTTCCAACACCAGCAAGGGGGAGAAAAAAAGAAGCGCTTCATCATTTGGATTCTGTGTCAGAGTTATTTTATTTCCCATTCTGTGGAAAGAGTCGGAGCCCACTCGGTCCAAAACCACCACATTTACAAAGTGTGGGAACACAATTCAAAACAACCATACATCAAAAAGTTTACACAAACATAATGACTCTGAGTGTTTAGAAAAGATGAGTCAGTCAGATGGTAAAGGCTCAGCGTGGGATGAAAATTAAAGCTGTTAGTGTTTGTCAGATTCAGCCATTTTGAGAGGGGGAAACAGAACAAACACTACAAAAGCTGCAAAGACAAAGTTAACTTTTTACAAAACCATCTTGCTTTAAAGCATTACAGCTGGTGCTTAACGTTCACAGCTATGAGTATTAAACCAGCAAAAAGTCTCCTAATGTAGTCGTGAGAGGTGACAATACTACAATAATAAGTTTAACAAATTAAAATATCCTGTTCTCCATGATTGTAAGGATTATGGCATACACCAGTGGTGATTTTTGCCCTGGGGGTCAAAACTGGGAAGATTAAACGACTGGTAGGCCAAAGAATTTATTAAATTAAAAATGCAAAAAACAGTGATTTTTGTTTGTTTGTTTGTTTGTTTGTTTTATCTGCTAAACAACTCCTTTAGTAAATCTGAACTGGTTGAAGTTAAAAATACCACTGGAGGAGTTTTAGGTAAAACATTTACAGACAAAGACGGTTTTTGTCTTCAAACTAAAATGTATATATGCTTTGTACAATTTTGGCTTAATTACTGTTCTGAATATGTTGGGTTTTTCCCACCAAAAAACTTGTAGACTCCACCTAATGAATAATTGATTACTAAATTAGTTGACAATTATTTCAATAATTGATTAATCACGAATAGTTTTGGCCCTGCTTAAGTTTCCCTTTGTCCGTCCAAAAGCCGATCCGTCTCTTTAAATCCCTGGCAGCTTCCCAGCCCACAGCCCAGCCAAACTACACAGGAAACTCCACACTAAACCTCCGTTACAGAAACACCGCTTCTCATTAAAACATCCTTCAAGATGCATGAAATCTTTGCACTGAATTGCAAAGCTAACATTCGCTAAATATCCAGGATAAAACAGCGCTGGTGTACGACTTTATAGAAGATCTTTACCCCTTCTAAGTTAGACGAGAGAGAGAGGTAAAAACCTGCATGCATCACGTTTCCAGTTAAGAAACATGAGTTACGAGCCTTTTCCCCATATATAGAAGGAAACGCCAAGCTGTGACTAACAACATTAACTCTGCTCTTGGTGATTGTCAGTAAATGATGACTGCGTGAAAACAAGCCTGCAGCATTAACACCGCGACCCTGCGAGTGATGCAGCTAAATGGCATTCAGCCATTTCAAATTAATTATTTACTCCTCCTGCTGCGACGTACAGCCCTGCCTTCAGTCAGACCTGCAATCCAGAAGCAAAACCGCCGCACATTAAAAACCTCAATCGACTCCAAGAGCGTCACGCTACCATCAGTGCCTCGTTTGACTGGGGAGGCGAAGCCTAATGGGATGAGGCGGCTCAGGAGTCGCAGCAGTTTGACTCCTGTAATCACTGGATCCTGTTAACGCAATGACACTAATAAAAAAACGGAGAAAAACGCTGCAATACAAAGCAGATCGTGCTTTTTTGTGAGCGCAGTTTGCGGGGAACTGTAGCTCAACGCGGAGAACAGGACAGAACACATGAGGAGATGAAGGGAAAAAATGCAGTGCTTCACCAACATCTGGATGCAGTAAATAATGCTGATTGAATCATGATTTAAAGGGGCAAAAACAAGGAGCAGATGCAAAAGAGTAATTTTTTTGCAGGTGAGCGGACCAGCCCTCACCTGCCTCTGAAACAATAAGCCTGACTAACACGAAGCTCTAACAAAAAGACAAACAGTAAAAGTTGTTTTATTTGGACTTACGGCACCCTGCTGTGTTTACTTTCCGTCAGAAGTGGGTCAGTAAGAGCTTAGATTCTCATCATTTTTGTCTCCTGGCATTAAAAGCAGGGAAAAAAACAAACAAACCTGACTGTCTCCAAATTTATGTTTTTGCTTATTTCTTAAATTAAATGTTTCCTCAGCTGTTGCTAATCTTAACAACCAATAATGGTCGATGATGCCATTTCTAATATTTTATTAGTGCTCAAGTAATCAGAAAAAGATGTGAGGTTCAAATGTTACGTTAACAGTCGGGAATTATGTAAATATTGGCTGTCGCTCTCTAAACCTCGACATTGATGTTACCGCTGTAAATCTCAGTGGATTTTACTGGGACTTTATGGGATAGACTAACAAAAACCTGAAAATACAGCATTTGTTCTTGTCTTCTAATAAATTAACCACAAAACTTATGGTACATGTGTTTTAGGAACACCTATTACACAAAATACCCAATACATTAAATTTATTTTATGACTAAGTAAAAAAGTTAAAAACATTTTCACATATTCTTTTAAGTGTTGGAACAAAGAAAACATAACATTTCTATTAAAAAAGTGAATACACTTCCATTCAGAAAGAATAGTTTGTAGCAATGTAAAGAATAAGAAGAATAGTTATATTCTTACTGTGTTGTACCATTTGTGCCATTTGATGTGAATATCAAATTAGTACTAAAAACAACTTTTCTGGTACTTTTATATGTAAAACCTCTGCTCAGTTTTATTATTTAATATTCAATTTATAGAATATTCACTGAACTCGGATCCAGAACCCAGATGCAGGCAGAGGAAAGACTTTAGCCACTCAACTTCTCACGGCCAGCTAAGCTAGGTCGGTGGAATCAACTAACTCACTCGCTCTTTGGTTACCTAGCAACTCACTCACTCTTTGGTTACCTAGCAACAACCGGCTGATGAGTAACTGCCGCAGAAGCAGTTTAAGGTTTCTCCACTGTCCTTATAACTGTTTGAAACTAAAAAACAACGGCCTGGAGTAAAAACAGTGGATAAAACAGGGAAAGATACCGTCACCAGTTTGGCAGTACTTCAGATAATTAAAACAAAAAAACTGATCAACAATTATCAATGTCAAACGGTATCACACTTATATTGTGATAAGTTTTTCAGCCGTAACGTCCAGCACTACTTTGGGAGCAACGTCTTGAAATTAACATTAACATTCGGTGATGGCAGCATGATGCTGTGTGGGATGCTTTTTTTTTTTTTCCAGCTGTTCAGAGCTGATGGAGTTAAAGACAGGACAAGATGATCTGCTGAAATCTGAAAAAAAAAAAAAAAAAAAACCTCCCTGTGCCGCTTCTCTGCAGTCCTGGCTGAGGAATCGCTGCTGCTGTCCAGCTCACAGTTAAGCTTGGTGTACTTTTAATCCTCATCTCTTTCCACCATCTAACAGTTACTGTTTGTCTTTTTCTACTTTTCTGCCCTGTGTTGTCTGGCTCCGCTATCTACGGTGGGTCTGCAATCTCACAGATGGTCACGGCACATAAAGGCAAATAAAAAAACCCTCTCACTTCATTTACACATTTGGACTGATTTAAACACACACACACACACACACACACACACACACACACACACATTGAAAATAAGGCTTAGTAATTGTGCAAGGACAAATCCAAATCCATAAAACCCTATTTGTACTAGATTTTTGCTGCTAAAGCAAATATAAATGGAAGTACCATTTTAGAGCTTGGGTGAAAAAGCAAACTGGATAGATTAGAAAATACCTTTTGAAGCATTTATATATGTATTAGTGAAGATTCAAATCAGTGTTTGCTCATGTTTACTTGTGTCCTAAACTGCAAAAATACAAAATTGTACCAAGTATTTTTTGTCTAGTTTCTAGAGGAAATAACTAAATATACCCAAAATAAGACAAAACTAACTTACAAGTAACTTTTCAGCAATATTTAGGAGCTTGTTTTAGGTAAATAATTATTTGATACTGATAAAAAAAATACTTGTCCCATTGGCAGATTATTTTGCTTATAACATTTTCCCATGTTGTAAATGAAATAATATGACAAGTACTTTGTCATCAATATTAAGGTTCTTATATCTCGCTGAAAAGTTACATGTAAGTTAGTTTTGTCTTATTTAAAGTGAACTGAGATATTTGCTCTAGAATAGACCAAAATTATTTGGCAGGAGTTTGTGTTTTTGCAGTGCGCAAACAGTGTGCAACTGTAAAATCAGATCTCTCCCAGTATTTGTAAAGTGAGCCTTTATAAAAACTGAACTTTGACCAAGAACTCTGACCCTCATTTAAAGTGTTTTGCACATTTTTGGCCTTGATTCTCTGTTTTCCTATCTCTTTTTTCTCCTGTTGAGAGCCACTGGTTTGTTTTTCTGCCTGTTTTTTTATTCCATCTCGGAGGAGTTTGTTCATCTCTGTGCTTTGGTGTTGATTTGATGCAAAAAGATGAAGAAAATTCATGTAGGCCATAGGAGAAAAATCGATTTTAGAGTTTTTCAAATTCAATGGGGTAGAGAACTGAAAGACACAAGAAGACAACTGATTTAATAAGAAATGTAATAGGAAATAATAATATTGAAGATGCACTCATAAGTCAGAAATCACTCCCGTTTCAGGTCGCCTGTAACCAAATTAAATGTCTAAGCCTTTTTCTTTGCCGAGTGAATGAACAGCACAACACACAGATCCAGGAATATTTTTTTACATTTGCGCAGGTGAGGGTTGATGCGCTCAACATCCCAGGTAACTGTCTGCAGGTTTGTTTGTCGACTTGTCTTATCTGAGCTTCCAATAATCAGAATAATCCACTCTAATCTGATCACATCCGCTGATAGATTACAGCAGATACGAGTCAAGAGTTCACCAGCGACAGACAGCGCCCGCAGACAGAACATAATGTGATATGATACATTTTGCTGGACAGTAAATTGTCCCGATAATAACTGCAATAAACAATAATGTTTTGAAACCATTTTCACATTACAGATGGCATATATGAACTTTAATTAAAAACAAATACTACTCACTGGAACTGGAAGACATTTTAAATATCCACAATAAAACACAGCAACCAAAAACAACAAACAAAACAGAAATAAAACGACCAAAACCAAATATAAAATGGATTGTGATGTCACCATGTACAAAACTGCCCATCAAAAAATATATTTGATCCCAAAGGGAAATTAAATGTTATTGTAATTCATATCAATTCAAATTCTTCAGATAGTTATTACAGACAGTGACGGCTGATGGCAGGAAACATCTCCTGTAGCAGTCTGTATCACAGAGGCTTTGAAGGAGCCTCTGACTAAAGACTCTATTTCACCAAACTACTTTTTTCTGACTAAACGTCTCCAGTTTAGTAAGACAAACTGTATATGGCTACTGAGCATTCCCATTCAACCAAAACAAATCGGATTAAATCAGATTACATCATGTGTGACAGGACAAGTTGTGCCAGTGATGGGATTTTCTCTGTAGATTAAATCTATCACAACAGCAGCAAAAGACAAACAGGCAGCAGATAAACTGTCAGGTTGCAACGACTACCTGGTGGACACAGGTGTCTGCTAATGCTAGAAAATTACATTTGGACACCTTTCAAATGTCTAAACAGAAAAAAAAATGGGAATTGCACTTTTTTTTCATTTAAGAACCAAAATTGTTCTGCAATATTACCTACCAAAAGGACAAGAAATAAAGCAAAACAACCAAATTTATAAATGCATAACCCGTTTTTGAATTGTGAATAAAAGAATTTGAGAGTATTTGAACAGATGTTGTAATTCATTCTTTCTCTCTTAAATTTTGGCATAAAAACGTGGATTATTGTCTAAAAGGGGCTTTTTCTGTTTCCTTTAGTCCTTTAGTCAGTGAACTGGGAACCTCACCCAAACTACTGAGAACCAGTTCCTTTCTCTGTTCCTTTTTTTCCCCCACCACATTTATTCCTTCCACTAAACTTTCAGCATCCTGAACAGCCAGATTCTTTAAGGAATGACATTTTGGGGAGGAGGTCATTGCCCTACAGTGATAGTGTAGGACATAACATCCCCATAATGTGAATTATTTTTAAATCCAACTTTTCCATTAGCTATATGTAATATTCAGATTTCCTGAAAACCCTTTTTTTTTGTTTTCATTAGCTGTAAAGCATAGCAATAAGATAAGGAGCCATAAATGCTTGAAATATAACTGAATAATGAATTTATATAATCTATTATAAAAGTTTCCCTTTTTGAACCGAATTAGTGGAATACATGAACTTTTTAATTATATTCTGATTGGTTGTACGGCTTCATGTAAAAATTCAAACAAACAAATTATTTTCTTCATCTGGAAAGAAAACTATTGTATAGCTGTTTAATAACCAGGTCTGAAGCACTTCAAGGCAGTTCTGGAGCTTGAATTAGTCAAATAAATTGCTTTTTAGCCACTGTACAAACATTAAAAGTGTCCATGACAACCAGCAAATGGTTACGCTTTAAATACGCTTCACTGACACATCGGCATCACTACATTTGCTCCAATATGCTGAATGAAGATGCTAGTCCTGTTTATTGTGTCATATGTGTTAATAATAACTAAGCCCACAGAGGGAAACGCCATCTGTTGAAGGCGTCCGCCTGGAGGCTCAGCACCGGTTCTGATCCGGTTCTTTATCTCCTCCACTGAGGTTCAAGTCCTGACGACTTCCAGCATCTGTCCTGCTGAAGTCCCCATATGCAGACAGATTTGATATCCAGCCTCAGGCCAACTTTGACTTCCCGGCGGAGTGAGAAGAGGGAAAATCTCACAGAGTCTCAAAGCGCAGTCACAAATCTGTGAATCAAACCACAGCTTTCCTGAGAAAAGGCTCCTTAAAGCAAGACCTGTCTGTTTTGTTTTTCTCCTCACCACTCGAACTGAAAGGAGGATGTGTTTAACCAGCTTGCCTGCTGGGGTAAACATCAAAAACGAAGCAGAAATGACTTTCCACCACAGCAGAAACAGCCATCAGCCACCTCCGGTAGCAGCGTGGAAAACGGATCCTTTTAACAGCCATCAACCCCCCGCAACCCGGCCAATTCAAGACCAATCTACAGAAATCAAATGTTCTCTCCTGCTATTGCCCGAACGTAAGCATTAAATTCAGATAATTCCTTATAGGACACTTCCTACCAAAACAGACCTATTCTGCAAAATCCACATTTTGCCCAAGCATTAAAAAAAAACAAAAACCAAAAACAAAACACCAGCCAAATTTTGGCAATGACTTAATGTTTTATGGTACCTGGGATTAAATTGGAAAACTATTGGTCCAAATGGTTGAATTATGTCCAACATGTCAGACCTGATTTTGAGTAATTATCCAATTTCACTAATATATTTTTAATTTTTTTCCCCACTGATGTTCCAATTAGTTTAATCAAGTTTATTTGTGATGTACAAAATCTAAATAAGAGACAAGGACAAAAAACAAAGTCACATTCCTTGGGCACTGTGCTGTTACCTAGCAACCCCAGCCTAGCCCAGCCCCGTTACCTAGCAACCCAAATGGAACTCCATCACATTTGATCAGCTGGTTTTACCTCAGTACAACAGCTGCTGGAAAGGACAAATGCTTCCTTGTTGAATTACAATTCAGAAAAGAGGTTTGTACAATGTGCTGTATGTGTTGTGTGTTTGTGCATCTGTTTTCAGCCATTTCCACGTGTGAGTGTAAACGCTGAGTTGGAGGGTGTTGCCAGCAGCAGTTTATTTTGACTTAAAGTGACAAGACGCCCTAAATTGACCAGACAAAAATCTGGAATGATTTTGTGCACAAAATGTAATAAACAGGTTTTCGATCTATCCTAACATGTCCAAAGAAGCATAAATGGTCAAACAATGTAGACTAATGTTTATGTTCACAGAACTTTCTCAAAGAGATTAATATACTTAAAGAAGTAATATTTGCACAATAATGTTTCTACTGCAAATTGAAAGTCTGCTGAAATGCAAGCATCGAGTAAGACAACTACAACAAAGAAGAGTTTTAAATATTTCCAGAGTCGTTGCTCTTTCTTCTTCTCCCTCAGAAAAAGACTTCTCCTAAACTTTTTATAACCCCGACTGAATAAATGATCAAGTACTGGCGAATAGTTATGTTGTAGTAACTATTCTCTAACTTAACGATCACCACCAGTCTGCCTTTCTTGGACAGCATGTTCTCTCCCATTACCCATTTTAATGAGTAGCTGCGGGGAAAAATGCCTCTGTACTTTCATTGCACATGAAAAAAAGATGCCATGTGTTAAACTCAGGTTACTTAAAGAAAATAAAAGCAGAAGTTACAAAAAAAATTGCAGTTCCATCAAAAAAAGCAAAATTGCAAATTGTAGCAAAGATCATTCTGTAGGAAAATAAAATCTGGAGTTTCCTAATGTGTCAGTGTGAAGACATGCTGCAGCAACAAACGCTGAGGATATTTCAAGAGGTTTTACACATTTTTACGAGGTGCCAATAAGTCCAAAGGGCACTGCTGACATAGATAAGAGGGGAAAAATCACCAAACTCTGACTTACCAAATGCTGATCCTGACCTTCAGTCTTTATGCTTTGTGTTTTCACATCTGATAGTCTGGAACACTCAGTTCCATCTGGACCAAAATTCAAAATGCAACATTTGTTACATTTTCACACTGCATTATGTCATCGAACCAAACTGCCTGAAACGCCTGTTCCCCTCCGCGCCTATGGGGGCGCTGCACCAAGAACCACTGAAGAAAACAGCTTGAAAATCTCTGAAGAAGACATGGCAACTTCCTTCTTCACGAGATGTAAACAAAAATTGAGCGGCGTCAGATTTTAGTAGAGGTTTCTCCCTTCAGTACTAGAGTAGCGCATTTGCTTTGGTTGCATTTACCCAGAATGCAATTAAGGTGAACTTGCACTCGAGTTCATCTTAATCGAACAGAGACCTAGGTTTTTCGGCAGACCAGAGTTTGCTTTTTTGTTCTGCATCAGAGTTTGGTTTCGCATTCACGCTTCCACAAGCGAACTGGACTTTCTAGTGAACAAACTAGAGTTCTGCTTAAGTGGACTAAACTGGGCTGGTGTGAACGCATCCTTACTGTCCTCCATAACGCGAGTGAAGGAACAACAGAGTTAGTGTGGGATGCATTTTCTGCAAAAATAACGCGACTGCTCTGTCTCTGTGAGTGAATCAGCTGCGAGCGTTCAGTGAGCCCTGGTTAATATCCATGCTCCAGGCTCCCCGCGGTGATCTGATCGCCTCCAGCTCTTGCTGAAATTTGCTTGAACAAGAGAAGAAAGAACCTGGGAACAAGTCATATTTTTTCCTCCTTTTTAATCACAGCTCTGTCTTCAGGCCCACAAACACGCAGAGAACACGCTATAAGAGCATCTTCTGGCAGCGGCTTAACTGGAGAGATGAAAGCGGAGAAAGAAGCTTGTTGGAGGAAACAAGGACTCGAAAACAGCCCTAAGTGGGGAGTCGTTGCGCAGTGGGACAGCGAGGTTATGTGAAGGGGTGGAGGAGGCAGATTAAGGCTGCTGGCGTTTGCCTTCATTTCACTCAGTACGGTTCTGAACCTGCAGCATCCAACTGTGACTTTTCCCCCCTTTGGCAGAAAATTTAAAAGGGGAATAAAATGTCACCATAACAGGGATCTATTATGCAAAATTACCATTTTGTAGGTTTTTATACTTTCCTTTGTAAAAACATACTCATGTTTTTTGGTGCCTGGAAAATGAGTCGTTTCAAAAACTTCACATTTACCAACCCCAGTCCGTCTCCTAGCAACCCAAGCAGAGCTCCAGCATGTTTAGTCAGCTGGTTCTACTGTTGTATGTGCTGTATAATGGCTGCTGGAAAGGACAAGGGTTTTGTTCTCGACTTCCCATCCAGAAACCACTTGCTGCATTCTTGTTGGTTGTGCAGGAGGCTCCATTTACGCTCTTCAAAAATGTACGGTTGTATAAATGTTTGCAGCCATTTTCACGTTTGAGTGTAAACATTGAATTTGGGGGACAAGAGACCTTATAACAGCTCATTCTGAAAGGAGCTTAAAACAGGCAGAACTGAGAGCAATAAAATCTTATTTAAGAAAGTTTTTTGTTTTTTTTGCAAAAAAATGTAGTGAACATGTTTCATGTAGCTCATAGATCTATCCCAACCTCTTCAAGGAAAGCTAATAGATTACCTTAAATATTACTGACATTTTCCTCCTGTGTCTTCTAACTTAATTTTCACACATCTCTTTTTCTCTCTCATCAATCTTTCCTCCCTTTGCTTTCCCATTGTGTGCTTTTCACGATTCAGCTTTCAGCAGGACGCTGCAGCACCCACTGCTACCTGATGAACAGCAAAATGCTATCAAAAACACATCAGCATCCTATCCTCCTCGAGTGAGAGTGCAGAGCCTCTTTGTGAAGCACATTGTGCCAGATTTGACTTTATATAACTGCTCCCAGTTAAAAATTGCTGCGGGGAAATACAATGTGAACTTATCCACCTTTCGTGAGCAAAATGAGGAGGAGAATGACACAACAGAGCTGAGAAAGAGGAGGAAACACTCAAGTATTTCTAGGTTTACCATGTAGGTGTAAGAACATATTGAATGAGTCGACTGTGTGTTATTAGATAATTCCTCTTTCTGCGTTAGAGTCTTCACCTACAATCTCTAAAATAAGGTGCATGAAAAAAAGGAAGGTTTTACAATCTGATTGTACATATCAGAGCAGACGAAGGAGTGATGATGTAAATACAGTTAAGCTCAGAATTTAGATTTTAAGTGACGTTTTTGCAGATTTTTGTTTGTTTCTTATAAGAAATGAAGCAGTCATCTCTCAAAGGAAAATGGAAAAAATATCTGTTTATTGAGATTTTATCCAAAAAGGTTGGTGGAAAAAGTCATCCAAACTAATGGGAAATTCTTTACTGACATTTTAGCAATCAAGCCCAGCTTATAAGTGCTGAGTGTTCTGACCATTTATTGTTAAAAAGTCAGGATTACTTTGTGTTAGGGAAAAGTGTTGGTAAAATGAAAATAATTTCAAGTCTAAATCTTTCAGGGGGATGAATACTTTTGAGGTTAGCTGTATTTGCAAATCTGGTGCAGCTGATAAGAGACATTCTTCAGATTTATTTCTCCGTAAAATATCCTTTACACATGTGAGAAGCAATAGTACTTTTTGACAGGAATAAATTATCTTTGCTTTTAAGTCTATATATATATAAAAAGTTAATGCACAAAAATGTGGAAAGAGCGGTTAGAAAAGTCCCTAAGAAATCCCTGAAGCCTTCATTTGGTTCAGAATTAAGATTGGACTGAGCAAACTGTGACAAGTCTCACCA
>NW_006799972.1:190519-233231 GCF_000485575.1 Poecilia formosa
CACACACACACACACACACACACACACACACGCACGCACGCATATACACACAGATCTGCAGACGAACTCCAACAAAGCATCAAACCTAATACATAAACATCGGTTCCTGTCCTCTTTTCTCAGCGTAACGCCGCTTCGCGGAGTTGAAGTCTCAATCAAGTGAGCGACTTTAATTTGTCAGTCTGCCAAACATCCCAGTCACAGTTTCTGCACACGCAACTTTCACCATTTACTGACATATCTGATGCTTTGCTGTCAATAAAACAAGTGTTTCTGAATAGTTTTTTTTAAATATCATTTACAAAGCACTCACACGGTTGGAGGAAGGATTCTCTCTGGAGATTTGAGCTGTGTGTGTTTGTCACTGATTCTGCTCAGCTGCAGCTCAATGACTGGACAGCTCCTGTTCCAGACAGACTTTTATTTATTTCTCTCCAAAGCTGAACAAATCTGAGGCATCAGATTCAAAAAGCAAAAGAAAAAACTTTGGTAATTATCACTTTACTGGAGTTGTGTTTGGTTTTTATGGTCTACTAAAAACAAGTGAAGAAGTATCTCCTACACACACCAGAGCCAACAGAAAAAGAACAACACTCTTCAGTGTGGAAGTCACTCAAAGTGAGCCATGTTCAGTTTCAATGAGGTTTTTAAATACAAAAACAGAGGAAGGATTAAGTTTGCTGAAAGGTTTTTAAAAAAAACCAGCTTTTTCTATAGAGATATGTTTTGTTCATTCAGGCTATTTTTTAAAGGAGGAGAGATTGTTGCAGGATAAACGCTTCACTTTGATACAGTCACTGGTTTTACAAAGTTTTCCCCACAATAAAATACAAAAACTTTTCAAACTTTTAAGACGAAAACAACTGAAATTCACTAAAGAAAACTATTTTAATTAACTACTATAAATCATTATTACTGTCATTAATAATGTCTTGTGATAGCATTCTTCAGCAGGAGCAAGGTAAACTAAAATATAACTAAATTTTATGTTTTGACATCTTACACACAACCTATAGACCGGACTGGACTAAACATAAAATTTAACAAAAAAATCCCCCAATTTCAATAAGATTGCTTAATCCAGTGGTTCAGTGGTTCCCAAACTTTTTCTCCTGGTCCCCTCCCTGCCCCTCTACTTGTGCCTACAAGGTACTTGTATTGATATTAGCTAGCTAGTCATCTTTTAGCTAACTTTAGCTGCATCCAACAGCTTTACTCAACTTCACAGGACATAAAATGTGAAACAAATGGAGGCATTTTGCTAATGTTCTTTTAGCTAACTTTAGCTGCATCCAACAGCTTTACTCAACTTCACAGGACATAAAATGTGAAACAAATGGAGGCATTTTGCTAATGTTGGTTGCATATCTGCAACAAATGATCTCCAATATGGCCAACACTGACAATGCCAAGCAAAAATTAAAATATGTACCAATCGTTTCATACCCGCCTACAACTAAATGCAAATACAGGAGTGGGCTGAGGCGGAGGTGGGAGTCACCGCTGATAGCAAAGGGAAGAAAAACAAACTCACTGAGTATTAAAACGTCCTGTTAGTCAAGTTTACCAAGCGCCACTGCCTGCTCATTTCTCGACAGTAAACAGCGCTCCTGACACCACAGTGTCATTCACACATATTGCGGCGCTGCAAGCCTTCACAAGACACGCAGAGAGGAAACGGTCTTTTCATGTTTCAGTGAGAAGAGCCACAGAGAGCAGCCTCTGTGTTTCTGCCCAGCAGTGCAGCCGGACAGGAACATGGAGTAACGCTGCACAGCGGCCGGCAGAGCGCTGAGGAGTTCGGTGAGAAGCTGCACGTAAAAACAAACGAGCATTTGATTCTGGAACTGATGAGGCTGTAAATGCAGGTTTTAGCCATCAGCCCTTCTCCAAGGTGTTTGGATGCCAAATGTGTGAATCAACTGAAGAACGAAAGCTGAAAACCTTTTGAAGATGCTGACTGAAGCTCATTTTACCATCCCAAACGAAACAAATCCAGAGACAAGATGCCACTTAGAGAGGAAGACACTGTTTATTCCAAAAGCAGCACAAACAACAATTTGCAAACGAGACCAAGAATTTACTGCAAAAACAGAATGTTATCAAGTATTTCTGGAGCAAATATCTTAGTGCACTTAAAAAACAGACAAAACTTACTTACAAGTAACTTTTCTGCAATATATAGGAGTTTGTTTTAAGTCAGTATTAGATCCACTGGCAGATTATTTCACTTATAATAAGACATATTTCCCATTTCATGAGTGAAATAATCTGCCAGTGGATCTAATACTTTTTCTTCAATATTAAGAGATTATTGACATAAAATAAGCTCCTATATGTTGCTGAAAATTTACTGGTAAGTTAGTTTTTCTTTTAGATGTACTAAGAAATTTGCACTGGAATCTAGAGAAGAAAATACTTGGTAATATTTTGTGTTTCTGTAGAGATGCATCCTGACAAAACTAAAGTTTCAGGATGGCAGCATCAGGATTTGGGGGCATTTATCTGCACCTCCCGACAGAGATGGAAGGATGAAAACAGAAACATCTGAAAACATCAGCCAGGAAGTAAAAGCTTGTTCACAAATCGGTCCTCCAAATGGATAAAACATCCAACATCCAACAAAAATAAAAAGCTTACAAAAAAGAAGAACATCTGTCATTATTATTCTGGCATCTGGTAAATGAAAATTACTTTAGTAATCTTAACCGTCCCAAATTAGGAAAGTTTTAGAATATTTTAATCGTGGACTGTGCAAAAAAAACAACTTTTGAATAGAAACTAAAAAACAAAACAATAAAAAATAATTTTAAAAAAAGACAGTAATGGGACACAGTTTCCAGAATTTCAAAGAAAAATAATAAAATTCCTCCAAAACACATAAGATGGCAAAAATGAATGGCCAACTGCCATTCAGAGCCAACTAACAAAAGTTATAGAAAAGTGAAGTTAAAAAAATGTCCAGGAACAAAACAGACAAAAGTAAAAAAGTAAAGAAATCCACCATGTGTTGAGTGTCAGGCACTCAGAGTCACAACACCATCATCTGCTCGTGTTCTCAATCCACTCAAACTCTGAATCACCACTTTGAAAAGAAATGTGGAGTCCAGCCTGTGCGATTTTCAAAATGCCAAATGTTGATATGATGGCGAGTGTTCAGCGTTGTGAAAGCTGCTCGTTCCTCTCCTGTTACATGGTGGGAGT
The DNA here is from genome assembly GCF_000485575.1 of Poecilia formosa. Classification (NCBI taxonomy): domain Eukaryota; kingdom Metazoa; phylum Chordata; class Actinopteri; order Cyprinodontiformes; family Poeciliidae; genus Poecilia; species Poecilia formosa. The sequence goes on from NW_006799972.1 coordinate 193,724, forward strand.
CTGGGACAATCGATTCAAACCACCAGCTCTTGGCAGAGGCCAAGTTCGCTTCAAATCCTCAGAAAACCAGAGAACACCCAGCTGGAAACACAAAACCAGGAATAATTTACAGAAAGACAAAGGGCGCAGGGAGGCGAGGAGGAACGGTGAGGCTGAAAGACGGAGTGGGGAGGGAGACGGGAGAAAAGCTGAATCATCTGAGTGCGTGTCAGCGGAGGAGGAAAGTAGGTCAGGGTGGTGGGGCGCAGCGGGTGAGGTTGTTGAAATCCTCAATTCAGTTGTACAAACTCTTTCATCAACCTCTTACTTCCTCTCCTTTCTTTTCCTTCAGCCTTCCTCCTCCTCCTCCTCGCTGCCAACAGTAATTGATATTCCCTCCTCTTGTCACCACTGACAGCCTGATTACAGTCAATACTCACATTTCTACTACAGCTACAAGGAGAACTACATGTCATCATGAAGCTTATTACACACAAAAAGGTTTGTCATTCGATCAGGTGTGTTAAAGGTGACCTGTCAGGACTCTTTGACCAGGTTACAATCGGTCTGTGGCCTAAACAAAACATGTTCATTACATTGTTTTGCACAAAATCATTCCTTCTAAGTAATTTGGAGCCAACTTCAGAAGCCTCTTGTCACTTTAAATCCAAATATGCTAATGCAACGTTTACACTCGCACATGAAAATGGCTGCAAACAGATCCAACTGAACAGCTTTGAAAAGCAGAAGTGGAGCCTCCTGCACAACCGACAGGAAAGCAGCAAGTAGTTTCTGGATTTTAAGACACCAACAAAACCTTTGTCTTTACCAGCAGCCATTGTACACAGCATACAGCGGTAAAACCAGACAAACATCGTGGAACTCTGACTGGATCGCTAGGTGACGGGCTGGGTTTGGCTGGGGTTGCTAGGCAACCATGGAATAAAACTTACCAGAAGGTTTTTGAAACGGCTCATTTTCAGTCACTAAAAAAAAAGCATTAACAGAAAACAGCTCATCGATTTTTTAGGTGCTTGGGCTGCTTTTAGCCGGATCGCTAAAAATGGAAGCATAAAAATGTACAAAACCTGAATTCTGCATAACAGATCCCTTTAAAAAAGGAGAATCTAACTGAGGTACATCAGGCCCCAAAAAGGCAAGCAGATAAAAACAACAACACTGACATCATCCGATTTCAGATAAAGACTCAAAATCACACCAACCCTTATCTCACAAAACAGGAGTGTGTTGGTGTGTGTGGAGGGAACAAGAGGGAGCTTTAGGTCTACAAATGTTTTCTTTACCCTACAAGGAGAACAGCTTCCTGTAAATCAGCAAGGGAACGAACGTTTTTCCTTGATGGGAATCACATATGGTTGTGAGGAAGCGAGGATAATCTATGTGTTTGGGTTTAAGTCAGCTTACACAGCCGAGCTAAAGGCAAGACCTGGATCCTACACACAAAAAACAAGAATATAAAAACAGAAAACGACTTCATTCATCATCCACCAGACATTGCAACAGACGTCACAGGTTGTAGAGGTAGATAATATGGGTCACGTTATTCTGTGGTACTAGTATGATAACAAAGATTATGAAAATCTATTTATTACTTATTTTTATGCAACTTTATGTCTGTGATGGCATGGTACTGCAACCAGCACCGCAAACACAAACACATCCTCACTTCTGCCTATTTTGTGAAACAAGCATCATCTGCTACAAGTCTGGATGCCATTTTCTTTAAAAAGTGTAATTTATGTCACTAAACTGCACAGTAACTACATTTAATCATATCTTTGGTTTTACTGATATTTATTTATTCTCTTGTGGAACAAACTGTGGAGAAAATAGCAAACAGAGCGTTTCCGATAACATTGTTATTTATTATCAAACACTGAATGTCATCATGACACTGATGGGTAAAACCGCAAGAATTTTTTCCACGATAAAAGCCCAGCCTTTCATGCAGCAGCTGTGACCCGGAGCCTCTCACGTCACAAAAAAGTACTTTTCTGAATATGTTTCTTAAAGGTTGTTATTGTTAGTATACTTTACATCTAATTATTTTATTTCTCCTCCACTTTAACCATTTATTAAGCTCAAACTCATTTGTCATGGTCAGTGACGCTTTGAAAAATGAGCAAGAAACAAGTCAAAGTGCAAAGAAAATTCTCAGAAAGCCTGAAGAACTGCTGATTAAGAGATGACTAAAAACTTCTGCACATTAAAACCGCATGAATAATTAGAAGTCTGGCTTGAATCAAAGTTCAGGAAGAAAAATAAGTTTCACAAAACAGGGTTGTTAAAAGACAGGGTAAGTTAGGATTTAGAGGTCGCCACAAAACAAGACAAAAGTATTTATAAGTTCATTTATGAATAAAGTTTTAGAAACCACTATTTTAGTTTTCGACGAACTGCTGGTCTATTCCCAAATGTTTCATGCAAAGCAGAAACGCGAGCATCTATTCTGGACACCAACACAACAAAAAACCCTTAGAGGAAACATGTCAGACAGATTCTCCTTTTAGTACTGAGCATAAAAATCCAAAGTGCAAAGTTCTGGTTTCTCAACAAGAGGTCGGCATACAGGGGTGTCAGTGCAGAGGTCATGGTTCATTTAGCTTTCAGGGTTGTAAACAGGTATTAGTTTGATTTTTCTGAGGCAGCAGTTAGTCAAAACCCAGAGGGTCAGAAGAAGGCGAAGTGAAAACCGATTCCTATAATTATTTTTATTTCAATCAATAAAGTTAAACATTTTGTTTTATTCACTTTTACAAGCTTTTAAACCAAGGTTGTAAAAAAGTAAACCTCTGTGGAACAAAGTTTTATAGGGTTCAGTTAAAGGTGACCTACTACTCTTCCTTGAATAGGTTAGGATAAAAATATGTTCATTAAAGTTTGTAATCAAAATCTTTCTTAGATCATTAGATTTCTGTCTGGTCAGCTCTAACAGTGCTGAGCTCCTTTCAGAAGGAGCTGTGCTAGTATCAAATGTTTTTACTGACATTTTATAGCACAATTGGTTATAGAAATGCTGTAAATATGTCAAATATGACTGAAAAGAAATTTTAATCCCTAATTTATTGCCTTGAAATTGGGGTTCTGTCCCTTTAAAAACTTCTACTCTTTCTGAAACTCCGCCTTCAAGAAGTCATCACAACATGGCTCCTCTGTTGACCATTTAAAAACGTTTTTACCAGCGTTTCACTGAAAAGTAGTTCCTATAATGTGTTTGCTAATTGCTGCTGCTAGTCTGAAGGAGCTGAGTGGAAAAGTCGCAGGGAAAAGCTGCTCTGTGCGGTGGAAACACGGAAACTGCAGCTCCGAGGAGGAGCTGCATCTCGAAGGCGGGGCTAGGTCTACCCCGGCATTTTGAACAGCTCAATGGTTGCCGTGGAGATTAAAGGATTTCTCAAACATGCATGAAAGAACTTAAGCAACACTCCAGGTATGTTTTTGATGAGGAAAAAACATTATAACATGATATAAAGCTCAATGAAGTCTATTTTACATAACACAGCCCCTTTAAAATCCACATAAGCTGCTCCTGGCCACACCCTTCAAGTCAACGTTTACACTCAAACATGAAAATGTCTGCAAACAGATGCAAAAATTATACAACTGTACATCTCTGAAAAGCAGAAGTAGAGCCTCCTGCACAACTAACAAGAATCCAGCAAGTTGTTTCTGGATAGTAAGTCAACAACAAAACATATGTATTTTCCAGCAGCCATTGTACAGAAAATACAGAAGTAAAACCAGCTGACCAAATGGGCGGGAGCTGGGCTCGGGTTGCTAGGTAACGGGTTAGGGTTAGCTGGCGTTGCTAGGTAACGCTGCAACCCAAGCCCTTGTGACTCAATATTTGGGAAGTTTTACAGACACCAAAAAATATCAACTTACTGCCAGAAAAGCGCTTGGCATGTTTGTAGAAACAGATGGGATCTAAGTAAAAGTATAAAAACCTCCAAAAAGTGAATTTACGTCCCATTTATTTAAAAATAAACCAAAAATAAAGCCGATAAAGGATCCTGCTCATATAATTTTCTCTGTCATGCTCGTTACTGGTAATTAATCAAAAGCTTCATTACTGCTCCCTCCGTCATGCAGTAATAAATTTCAACACACTCCTGGCTGCAGTTTCCTGATCAGAGGACTTCCAGCAGCAGCAGCAGCAGCAGCTCAGAGCTGGCTGCTGCACAACTCTAAAACGGCACTAATGTTTGGTGATGTGTTTAAAGAACCCACAGGGAGCTGGAATGTTTCATTCTCTGTTAAAACACTGGATCGGGTGTTATCACGATCCACAGCTTGTTTGTTATGTGTCATTCAGACATCTGATCCTGATGGGCCTTCCTGGATGCATGAATGCGTCACGTTGCTGCGCTGCTGCGTTCCCGAACACGCAGCCTGTCAATCCTGAGCTGCATCACGACCAAAAGTCGGCTCTGCATTAAACCTCACTGACGTGTTCAACAGGCTGCACTTACAGAAGCAGATGGAGGAGTTTTAATGAAGGCTGAGGAGCCACTTTGCTTCCTGCTCTGCAGCCCTTCAGGCACATAAAAGTTTACATTTTTAATGACGTACAGCCCCTTTGAAACAAGAGGCTCGCCCTAAAACTCATCTGTGAGAGAAGGAGAAAGCTTTCTTAGTAATGACCAAGAGTTTGAAGGAAGCAGGGCTGTATGTTGAAGAATAAAAAATATATTTATGCAGTCATTTGTCTGTGGTGCGTTCAAACAATTTGAAGTTTTTCACACTATAAAACAACAAACATCAATGCCGTCATTTGGGATTTTATGTGGCAGACAAACAGAAAGTGATGAATAATAATGAACTAAAATAAAAATCCTGTGGTAACCATTTGTATTCAGTCCGCTTTACTCCCTAAATAAAATCCAGTGCAACAAACAGGCCTTAAAATACTGAGTGAGTAAACAGAGTCCACTAGAGAGAATGGGAATATGTGGCAAATATTTAAACTTTATGATCACAGATTCTCTGCATCGACGGAGGTTGAAATATTTTGCAAAGAACAGAAATAATTTTCAGATTCTAGACGTGTAAAGTTAGGGGATTATGCAAAAAACTGCAGCTGCATGCCACACTTTTCAGCATTGCTCTTATTTATAGAAAAATAGATTGACTGAATCTAATTTGTGCAAATTCAGACGACTCAATAAATGAATTTTCATTGGTCAGCGAAAGTCTGTCACCAGAACATGTTGTGTCTACGCTTGTCACAATAAACAATAAATCAATTAATCACATGATAAATTAAAAGAAACTCAATATTTTTAATTTGCTTGATTTATTATTTCTCTCGTTTTACCAAAATCTGAATGAAAAAAGTTGTCAGTCTGGTGCTTTGAGCTCAACTATCCCTATTTTTGAAAGATAATTTTGTTTACAGATGGCCTCGTGTTTCATAAGTTCTCAGTGACACACACGGTCATTTAATCATCTTCTTCTTCATCATTATGGAGGAAGCACACTCAGAACTAGAAATTAGATCTACTTCATGGGATTCAGCTGAAACATATCAAAGAATATTTATCCGTCACATTTTACCATTTTCGTCAGTAGTCAGACAACAAAGAGAGACTGAAAAACCTCAGAGTGGAGTCAAAGACCTGCCTGCTGTCACAGTTTGTCCGAGCCCTGCCGCTGAACTTCTGACGGCGTAATTTCATTCTGGCGTGTTCCTGCATTTTAATTAGCCGGCAGACAGGAGCAGCATCCGGACTTCACCAATTACCGGACAAGGCTGCAGATATTGCGGCGCTGCTGTATTTACACTCTGCTGAGTCAATCATTCACCGGCAGGAGAACTCTGACCTGTAAGAGCATCGCCACAGTCTGCGGCTACCATCTTGTTAATGGGTGGCCGCGAGAAAGAGACATAGAGAAGAGATGGAGGATGACAGGTGAGACAGCACGAGTCAGGAGCAAACAAAGCTGACAGCCAGCAGCTTGTGTTGATCCACACAAACAAGCCACATATTCCACAGACAGACAGGAGGAAGCACCAACACAACCCTGAATATCACAAAGGGGCCACAGCTCCGGCTGCTTCCCACCGCCTGGGCCCGTCCAGTGAAGCTTCGTCTGCTGCAGAGGGAGCAGCAGATTTGGCTGCGACTCAAACCTGACGTTGGACTCCAGTTCATTTTAACAGGCAACAGGGAAAGCGTGAAACGAGCCATTTCAAACCAATCCAAGTGACGGTGTTGGATGCCTTTAGCTATTTTTAGCTCATCTTGATGGGCTGCTGCTCCACCCACACCAGGCGGAAAGCAAAGATAAATCAAAACAACCTTTCATAGCTGAAACACAGCAACAGTAGGGGGAAAAAAAAGCACAAGAAACCCAAGAGCTTTGGGTTTGTTACAACTTTTTTCATAAGTTTGGTTGTGAAACTTTGGATTAACTGGGCCCAAAGTCAGTCACAGGCCCGTTTCTGTTGGGTCTGTAAAAGGATAAAGTGTAGGCTAATGGGCTCCCACAGCGGTCAGCTGCTTTAAAAGAACCACATACATGGAAAACCTGGATTTATTTGTGACTTTTAAAGGCCTACATTTGTGCAAAGGCTGATAGGAAACTGTTAAAGTATAACATAGTTAAAATACCACAGTTTACGGGGTTTTTTCAAATTCAGTAAATGTAATGTAGCCCAATCCAGTTGCTTTTATTTGAAAAAAAATAATCGTATTAATTGTAATAAATCAGATTATTAAAATAATCATCAGCTAATTTAGTAATCAATTAATCGTTAACTGAAATATACAGTTATTTTTTCAGGCCGTTTGCTGAAAAAATAAAAAAAAACATACTTACAGCAGTAATTATGCCGAAACTGTACAAAAAGTATATATATTTTGCACGTAAGATAACAAAACAAATTTGTCTGTAAAATATTCTACCGAAAACTCAAGTGGCATAGTTTGAGCTTCACATGGTTCAAATTTTGTAAAAAGTCACTTTCAATAAAATATCTATTTCCTTATCTAATTACTTGCGTGTTTTAATGTATTTCTAATATTGCATTTAAAAAGTTTAAGTAAAAAACCTGTCAGCTTTGTCATTACTGCAGCAGTAGGAGAAGGAAACTTTCTCTTCTTCTCAAGCCTCAGCTGCACGTCTGACTTGAGAAAAAAATCCTACAATCTGTTTAACTACAGAGTTACGACACTGTGCATGTGCACAGCCTGGCCCCGCTCCCGAAGCAAAGATTACATGTGTCTTTGGCACAGACAGACGACTGTGAACCGGAAACTGACTCCAACATACAGAAGAAAAGCACATAAATCAACTTTTATATATAAAAAAAAACAGCCTATAAAATTCTGTTGGTTCTTTTAGAGGTTTAATGAAGCTATTTATTCGACTTTCTTCCTTCATAAGACCTTGAGCTAGTCAAAATCCTGCTGGGTTTGAGCCCTTCAGTTGGCGAACCTATACGTATTGTAGTTAAAATGAAAATAAACCCTTAGTTTCACCGTAAGAGTTGCATGTACACACAAAAAAAACACAGTGTAAGCTACAGGACCTAACCGTAACGTTGCCAACTCAAAAATAATGTTTATTATTATTAAAATATCTAAAAAATAAAAATAAAAATCACAGTTTTAGGCGCTAAATATGAAAAATATATTTATTTACAAAATAAACTTACCTTATGTGCCTCTATCAAGGGGGCTGCTAATAATTTAAATTTAATTTAATTCTCCGTTACAACTTGTCGTCCTTTGTCCTTTGTCGTTAAGCTAACGTTCGATAGTACAAAAAGCGGAAGTAATCCTATCAAAATAAAAGCACCAAACCGAAAACCGGAACATCATATATACAAATACAACTCAGTAAAAGACGTAAGCGCTAAAAAAAAAAAAAGGGGGGGGATACAAACAAATAAGGAGCTTAATTTTGGGTTATTTACGTGCATCATAAAGCATTGTTCAGACAAAATAAGAGCAATTACACAAAAAAGGTATTTATACAGCCTAAACTCACTTGCTGCATTGGTACACCTTGTTAAATCTAAAGTAGGCAAGGGGCACAGTATTCCTAATCAGCTGGATGTTATTTGTATAAAACATATCTGTATGCTAAAAAGCCTGGTTGATATCAGTCGATTTCCTGTACACAGAGGAAACCTTTTTAGTGTATTTTACAGTGAAAAGTCAGTGACATCATTTTGATTTAAATTAAAACGGTAACACATCTCAAGAGTTACGCTAGTGAAATCAGAATCAGCAGGTTGCAGCTCTACAAAAACCTGAAAATGGCCGAGCCAGAGGCTTTCCTCTGTGGATGCTCAACATATTTGTGTTAAAATTGAGGGTTTGGTTTAAAATCGAGCCATCTATAACAGACATTACATTAAAAAGGTCTAATTATGCCACACCACTAACCTCCATCAGAACAAGGAGTCCTACACACGGCAGAGTACCAGTGCCATCCAACGAGTCTCTTTATGCGCATTCATGCTTTTTTCTCATCAGAACTCCAGCAGCTTTAAAAGGAAACTCCACTTATGGATTTTTACATTATTTTTTAAACTCAAGTTTGAGAGAAAGAATCCATCTCAAACCTAAAAGGTTAATTGTTGGACTTCTAGGTTTATTTTTTAAGCCTTCTCCTTCTACCTAAAACAACAAAAGTCACATATTTGGTCCAGTGGCTGTTATTCATCTTGGTTTCTTCCTCCTTTTTCAAAAGGAGCAGTAAAGGAAAGTAAAACCGCATCAGCAACTCTGCTTCCTGAAACTCATTTCACTTTACAGTAAAAAGAAAACTTTACAGGCCTTTCCTTTAACTTGGACCATAACCTTAAAACTTTTACGCTTTTCTGTGAGCATGTGTTCACTTCACACTGCCTCATCATCATTCAAAGGTTTTGAGATCACAGAAAACAGCCTGCCTGGAACAAGTAGCTGTTCCAGTTTTAAAGATTAAAAAAAAAAACCTTGACTGCATATGTACAAACGTACAACCTGCTTTAGGACCAGACCGCATTCTTCTGTGGCTGTTCCCAGTAGTCAAACTGGTAATATCTGTCCTTCATGTCGCTTTCAAAACCCGAAAAAGTGACACAACAAGAAATGGCACATTGTTCATTCATTCAGTTCTGGCACAGAAAGGCTGGAGTCAGATAATGAAAGCTAAGAAATGGAGAAGGATGTGGCATTCACAGTGAATTACAGATGGGAGCTTCAAAGGATGGCATTTTAACACAAGAGAGCTAAAATGAACAAAGGTCAGATGGATGTGGAAACATTTCATGCCAGAAAAATCTTTAAATATCAACAGAAGAGAAGCTTTGCTTTGTTGTTAGAGACAACACGTAGAAACAAATCGATCTGGGCCTTGCACAGACGTATCTCTGTCACATAACTAAAAAAAAAAAATAACACCAGCATTAATACCGGATCAGTTTCATCCAAATGAACCTGAACAAACCTGCCAAACCAACAGGGGGCAGTGCAGCATAAAGGTAAAACCTAAGTCAGCCAATTAGATCGCTTGAAAAACAACCACAACTTCCTGCTAGAAATTAAAAATGGCGCCAGTTAGGGCTGGACGTTATTATGGCTGAAAAGTGATCTAAGTGTTTGGTTGATATCAATAAAATTTATGAGTTTTTTGTTTTAAATATCTGAAATACTGTGAAACCGGTGAGGCGACCCTTCCCGTTTTATCCAGTTTTCACTTCACGCCGTCATTTCTCTTATTTTTAAGCAGTTATGAGGCACAGTGGTGAAACACTCAACCGGTTGTTGCTAGGTAACCAAAGAACGAGTGAGCTAGTTGTTGCTAGGTAACCAAAGAGTCAGTTAGTTGATTCCACCGTCCTTGAAGTGGCTAAAGTCTTTCCTCTGCCTACATCCCCCAGAATGCTGAGCGGTTCTGGATCAGAGTTCAGTGAAACTACAGAATATTAGACATTTTATCTGTTGATACTGATCATGTGTCGATATGTTGCTATTAATTTACTGCCCAGCCTTAATTGGGAACAAATGAAACAGCGTTCTGGATCTGCAGGGCTTTACAAACCGTTTTAAAGTAACACTTTATGCTGTAAATGTCTTCCTGCTTAGGCACAAAAACAGCGAACAAAGACATGAATCTTATTTGAATTCAAGGCAGAAGAACAAAGTCAGTCTCGGGATCCTGTGACCCAAATATGGCAGATCACACATTTATCTGCTTTGTCTAGCAGGGAGAGAAGGAGGTGGGTGGACAGGATGCCTGTTTTTTATGCACCTTAATTTATTCTGACTATGTTTGCTATTTGATTTATCTGCAGGAACAAACAGATGAAATGGGGCAGATGGAGTTGCTTAAAAGAAAAAGATGCCAAAGTGTAAAATGTAAATATCTGACACATATGCTGGTGCAGTCTGTCTTTTATCTCCTTGGATTTGTAAGGATTGGTTTTTGTTTGTTTTTTTTTTTTGTCTTTTTTTTTAAAGCTGAAAACAAGAGGCAATACCTGTCCTCTAACCTAGACTTCTGTTAAAGGCTGAAACTTTACAGTTGTGAGGATTCATGCACTCAATAAAGCCTCGTCACAGCAGCGCTGATAGAGGGAGCGCTGCAGGTAATTCTCTCCATTTGAATGCCTCTGCTGTGGAAAAGTCACAGGCATAACACCGTGACCATGCACGCACCATATAAGCCGCAAATTTGTAAATGTATCCCGATAGCAGCACAGATTGCCGTCAGCCCGACTGTGAAGCTGCGACAGCTACATTAATACGGCGCTCTGCAACAAGCTGAACAATAGAGGGCTGTTCTGTTTTCTCTTGATGTTATAATAAGAAGCATCTCTTTGAAAACTTTCCCTCTCTGCATGAGCTCAAAGAACAATAGATATCATCGCTCCTTTCAACTTTCCCATTAAAGTTTGGCATCTGGCAGAAAGGGGGAAAAAAACAACAAAAAAAACAAATACGACATAAGAGGAAAGTAATCAGTTTAAAACTTAAGACATGAATCTGCGTTTAAGCAGAAGGGCTTAAATGACAGAGGGGGTACAGTCGACGAAAAGCAGACACAGAACGGAGGCTTTATGTCAGGGATCAAGATTTCTTGGCTGTTTTTCAGGCTCCCTCTCCTTGTAGTGGTGCCATTAGATGGTAACTGGGTTTCAGAGGCTCCATACAAACTCCATACAGCTGCTGGAAATAAAGCCAGCCAAGTAGATACTACTCTTGACTCTCCTGGTTGGGATCTACTGCAGTCCCATTATCAATTCTTTTCTGCTGCAGTTTCTTCCTCTCCATCTTAAAGGTTCCAGATTTAAGTAGTTTATGGTCTAGAAAACTCAACTTGAGGTTTGAAACAAAAGCACTCGAAAGGCCAAGACAAACGTAGGACATTTGTGCTTCAAAAACCTTTTAGAAAAGCAGTAAAATGCATTTGGCAAACTTAAAATTATCAATTTTTTTATGTATTATAAAGGTTTTTAAAAAGTAACAAGACTACCAAACCAATTATCCTTCAAATATTAGCTTGTTATTCTAACAAGGAAAGTGGCAAGTAGTTCAACTATTCTGCATAATAAGCAATTAAAAGCTGCAATTAAGCGACAAAAAAGCAATAAATGAATATTAGATAACATTGTCATAGAAATAATAAACATATCATTTTCTAGTTTAAACGAAAGCAATTAGATCAAGTTGTACATCCTCTGAAGTAAAATTTGAAACTGTGGTACCTATAAAGTTAGATCCATTCAACCTTTTTTCTATCGCATTATGTTTGAAACCACCAGAGAAAACTGATCATCTAGCATCTCATTACAAACTAATTTAAATTATGTTTGATGGCAGATTTCATAAATTAGTACAATTTCATTTAGAAAGAAGAATGAGGAAATACCAGCATGACTTTTACCTTTAGTTACTCTTTCCACATTGAAATAAAACTCAAAAAACTTAGAAAAACAAATTTTTAGTTTCTGACTTCACCTTCATTTTAAAATAACTCGACAATAAAAAAAAAGTTCAAACACAGGAAGCCATTTTCCTTCATGAGAAAAACCACTGAAACTAAATCCTCTGTGTTAATTTCTCCCTTCCAGACCCAGATGCTGCACTGATACGTTTCTCGTCTCCCAGATTTACCGGCAGCCGTCCCCAGAGAAAAGAAGCCGTCGACCCTAAAACCACCCACGCAGACTCGCACATCTGCGGCGCTGCTGCAGCACAGCAGCAACGTCATTTCCCTGACACTCACAAGCAGAAAGTTAACCAACTCTAATGAGAGTGTGAAGTAGATTCTGGGTTAAAAAAACAAAAAACTCCTTCTCCAGCTAAAAACAACAACTTTAACATTCATTTCTAAATTTGCAGATGGATTAGGTTGAAAATCTCTTATATGAAAATGATCCAGAGATTCTCCGCTTAATTTGATCCATTGATTCTTGCGGTTTGCTCAATGAAGCAGCACAGAGGGTGAGATTATATTATATTATGGCAGCGTAAACATATCGAGCTGCTGAAGCCTCGCCGGTGTCGAAGAGATGCGACCCTGCTGTAGCTACAAAGCAGCAGGAACCCCAACATGTGCAATCAATATTATTAGTAAAGCAGCGTGTGAACAGGTTTCAGGACAGAAATCACAGGAATAAAAAGGTGCAAGTCACAGATTTTGGACCGATTATGGGTGAAAATGCGAACAATCTGGGAATTTCACACTCCAACGTAGGGCTGCAACTCACAATTATTTTAGCAATTGATTCATGTGTCGCTTTTTCTGACGATTAGTCAATTAATCGATTAAAAAAAAAAAAAAACTGGCACATTTTGCAGAATTTTCATTTAATAACTTAAGCAGTTTTGTAAAATATTAAAGATAAATTAATAATGCAATCAAAAATAAACATTTTGTTGCCTAAAATGCAATAACACAAGCGTTCCTTTAGTGTTCACCGTAAAACAGTGCATCTGCAGCTAAAAAAATACTTTATCAACATGTGAGAATCTCAGTCCTTTCTGCTTGACTTAACATTAAAATGTGAACTAATCTTTGATTTTTTTTTTCTTTTTTTGGATTAACCAATTAGTTGGATGGAAAAGGTGCCAAATATGAGATTTTGTTAACAGAATTTGAACCAGGTGAAGCTAAAATTGCTACTTGTGGAGTTCCGTACGTTTTCTTAATGCAAAATGTATACATTTTTGCTCAGTTTTGGCTTCATTACTGCTCTGAGATTGTTGTTCTTGCAGCTATTCTTCAAAATAAAACCAGAATATATTGTATGGCCGAAACGATTAATCAGATTAATCGTGATGAGTCCATTACTAAAATAATGAAGTTCTGCCACTTGAGCAGTTCAAGATAGAACCGATTCACATAAAAAAAAAGGTTTATTGCATCTTAAATGGTCTTTTTTGCCTTTGTATACCGTAGTTAACGATTAATCAGTTAGTAAATTAGTTGACAATTATTTCAATAATCAATTCATTTCGATTAATCGATTCTTCTGTAAACCACCAAAGAGAAAACTCATCCATGCCCTTAACGAGGCAGCCTCACCTTCACTCCGACTTCTCCAAAAAAAAAACTCCTGCTTTAAAACCAGCCAGATGCAGAGTCAGAGAAGCCATGCTGTGTGTGATAAAAGACAGTGGTATCCACAAATCTAATCTTTGCTACCAGCAGAGACAGGTGGAGGCTGAAGGCCTAGAGCTCCAGATAGCTCACTGAACCAGTCTGGCTCCCCACCGAGCTCGTCTCCCTGCTTCGGGTTTCTGAAAGATGAAGAACTCACAGAACTTCAGCTGCCATACAGACGACAATGCAAACCTAACAAAACCCACTCAGACTCCCCTGATGCTTGAGGCTCAGCTTCCCCTCTGGGTGAGAGCAGGAACGTGAGTTCATGTGTGCAGAATCACACTTCCTTCCTGTTTATCTGAGGCAGATGTTACCCCGTACACCTCATATCAAGAACCATCTTAGATGATTTTATGGCTGCAACTAGCGATTACTTTGGTCATCGATTATTCTGGCAATTAATTGGATAAAAAAATGCCACATTCTTCATGATTTTTCCTTTAACAACTTCAGCTCATTTCATACAACTTTAGAAAAGATATAAATAAGCAAATGGTACAATTCATCTTTCGAATAAGAAAGCGAACATTTTGTTTCCTAAAGTACCTTATTTTAGTGAACACTTGATCAAACGTAGCAAAGGAAGCATCAACAATACCTCCAACATCAACATGTGAAAAGCTCAACAATATAGTGCTGAGCTGATCGACTGATTATATTTTGCATTAGTAATATCAAAGCAAAAGGCACTTCATGCGTTTTTTTTACTGAATTTGAAGCAGATGAAGGTAAAACTGACACTTGAGGAGTTCAAGGCAGAACAGATTCACAGAAAAATAAGGCTTTTTTGCATTATAATGCAAAAAGCATTTTTTTTTTACAATTTTGGCTTAATTACTGCTCTCAGTGTGTTGTTCTTTCAGTCTTTTTTGAGTTTGTATCCTGTTAATGATTAATCGATTACTAAATTAATTGGCAATTATTTTAGTAAGCATGATTCATCTGATTAATCGTTTCATCTCTACAACATACTCGTTTTATTTAGAAAAAAAACTATTTTTTATTTTAAATGTACTTGATATTTTCAATAATGCATGTGTCAAAAATAAAGCAATGATTTTAGAAAGATCTTCCATATTATGCAAACATGGAAAATCTGGGCATTTTCACAAATTTTATACCTTTCGTCTAAAATTGAGACGACAACTTTTAAGCCTTTTATAGACCTTGCAATAGCCCAGCACTTTATATTGGTCTTAATGCATAAAAACCCAATAAAATCGAATAAAGTTTGCAGCTGCAATGTGACGAGATGTAACAAAGGTCAGGGATTTACTTTTACTCCCTACTTTGCATTGGACAACCACATGAAATCCAGATAAAATACATCGAGGTTTGTGGTTGTAACACAAGGTTTCAATTTCTTCTGCACTAGGAAATATTAAATCCCTCCTAATATTTTGTGATAGTTTATGAGATCTAAACCAATTTTGTTTATTTATTTGTCATTATAGCAGAAGAAACACAATAAAAAACACACCAAGTAACAGCTTAGTTTCAAAAAGCCTCATTAAATTGGACTACACACTCTGAGGAGGAGTTCTCCCAAGCAGAGGAAGTTTCAGGCTTTGGAGCGTCACGCTTTGATCCGCGGAGCCGGAGCGTGAGCGGTGTGTGACAGAGACGAAGAAGCCAGCTGAACTAATTCTCTTCGCAGAGACAGGGCTGTTTGAGATTCCTTCAGAGGAGGCCGTTTGAGTCAGCTGCCGTGTCCGAGCGCATCCTGAGTGATCGGGGCAGCTATGACACGCCGGCATTCATCTCTGTCAGGCGGAATGGAAGCAGGCAGGCGCTGTGCGGCTCCCTGACCAATAAGAGGTGGATGGAGTTCAGGGTCGAGTGCAGATAATGTTACAGGGGAACTGCGATGCAAAATTCACATTTTGAATGTTTTCCAGCTTCCATTTGGGTCTCAAATCAGCTTAAATGTTTTATACTTACTAACAGAATAAAACATGGAGAACCAACATTTAGCTTCATCAGGACAAGAATCCAGAGAAACACTCACTAGTTCATACATACTACTTATTCTTATTAAACATGGGGAACCAATATTTAGTTCAATACTTTTACCTTTTTGTCTTTTTTTGGTTTGTTGTTTTGTTTGGATTTCCTTCCAACTCATGTAAAGCACCTTGAACTGCCTTGTTGCTGAAAATGTGCTATAAAAATAAAATTACCTTACCTTTGGCAATAAGCTAATGTTTTTTGGTGTCTGGAAAATGAGCCATTTCAAAACCCTCGTGAATGTAACATCACAAATAAGCAGGCATTGCCCGTCACCAAGTAAACTCAGTAAAGCCCAGCCCGTTACCTAGCTACCCCAGGAGAGTTCCACCCATCACCTAGCAACCAAAGCAGCTCCAGCACATTTGGTCAGCTGGTTTCACTGCTATGCAATGGCTGCTGGAAAAAAACTAGGGTTTTACCATTCAGAAAACACTTGCTGCATGCTTGTTGATTGTGCAGGAGGCCCAACTTCTGCTTTTCACAGATTAAGGAGCAGTCTGCTGTTACCTAGCAATCCAAGCAGAGGTCCAACACATTTGATCACCTGGATTTACCACTGAATGAGCTGTACAATGGCTGCAGGTAAACACAAATGTTTTCTTGTTGACTTAACATCCAGAAACTACTCGCTGCATTCTTGTTGGTTGCACAGCAGGCTCTACTTCTACTCTTCAATGTTGTACCGTTGTATAATTGCACATCTGTTTGCAGCCATTTTCACGTGCGAGTATAAACGTTGAGTTGGAGAGCGCGGCCAGCAGAAGCTTATTTGGATTTAAAGTGGCATCTAAGAACCATTTATGAATCAATTTAAATTATTTAGGTAAACCACATCTACTAAAATGTGTTCCCCAAAACTCAGCTAACTTTAGGCTCATAAGATTTCTGTCAAATCTGCTTCATGACAGCAGGAACATGTTATCAAACGCTTCTGTCAGACTTAAGAAGAGAGTGACAGAAAGCGACACTCTACCCGAGCTGCAGCAGTGTTGTTTAAACTGATTAACTGTCCCGCTGTGTAAAGACACCTGCCGGGCGCATCCCGTCATCCATATTAATGCTCCTGGCAATCCAACGCCTGGAGAAAGTTACTTATCTGGGTGTGTCACTTCGACCCCTCTGAGAACCTCACTAACACACACACACTCACACACAGCAGAGCTATCAGCCTAATGGAAAAGTAAAAAGGCTGCTGTGGTTGACTGGAGCAGAGCAAACACAGAGACAGATAGGACAAGACAGGAGACTGGTGGAATACACACAGGATGTTCACACGGCCTCATCCAGTTTACTGAGCACACAGCCTGGATACACACAGAGGAAACAGCCATCATGCATCCACACATTGTGCTTTATAACTTCTGCATGTACAGGCTGGGTGTAATGTGAATGGAAAACATGTGAGGAAAACTGACTGAGTTATTAGGTAAGTTTGGGCTAAAACTAATCCAGTCTGAGTCAGGGAGGTCAAACTGAGAGGGTCGCTGCATCTGAATCACCTCAGGTGTTTCAGAAAAGGTTTCAAATACCAATTACCACCATCATTGATTAATCTGTCAGGTGGGAACTCAGTTAATCTGTGAAATGTCAGAAGAAGTTGCAGCTTTCAAGGTAATGTTCTCATTCATCAAAATGATCAGGATCAGGACTTTCTTGGCCAACACCAATTTAGTGATTTTTAAAAAAATCTTATAAAGTGCTTTTAATGCATTTAATTCACAGGACAAAGAAAAAATTAGATTTTTAACATCTGACCTGCAGATCAGAGCCAGCCAAAGTAAAATTGGCCACTTCTGATTAATTTGTGCATCCTTACTTTAAGCAGCAGGATAAATTAAGCAAGATAACAAATAAGTTTTACATTTATAAGTCTAAAATATTGAATAATTCCAATGGAGTTTTGTTCTTACTTAACATCCTACTAAATATTAAACTTTTTTTTCCCCTCAATCTGTTAATCAATCACATTTTACCAAACTCCCTTCATTGGCTCTGATCGGTGACCAATACCAAATACTGAAAAATCAAAAACATTTTCCTCCCAATTCATTAAATGCATTATAGACTGAAGAACTCCCACCGTTCTGGTCTCCTAACGATGAACCTCCAGCATTAGTAGATCATTTTATGACTTTTAGTCATAAAAGCGCGTAGCAGCAAACTTTTATGACTATTTGTGTTTTCATAACTTATAGTCTGGTAAACTTTGTTTGATTGGGAATCAAAATTGCAACATTTGTTACATTTTTTCAGCTGTGGTTTGCTTTCTCACCACACTGTCAACAATCCAAAAAGTTTTTTAAAAAACCTGTTACTCCCCTCACCTGTGGTGGCGCTGCAGCAAGAACCACTGAAGGAAGCAACACACAAACCTCTGAAGAAGACTTCATGAAATGTAAACAAAAATTGAGAATTTAGTAATGATTAATGGCTAACTGGAAAATACAGACAAAAAAACATACTCCGAGGAATAATTAAGCCAAAACTGTACAGAAAATATATTAATTTTGCATTTAATACATAAAAAAACATAGATATGTCCCAGAACGCAAGTGACATAGTTTTAGTTTCACCCAGTTCAAAATAAAACTGTGCAAAAAATAATAATAAATTAATCAACAGATTAATATTGAGTCAAGCAGAAAGGGTTGAGCTTTTCACAACTTGATGTCAGAAGTATTTTTTGGCTGCAGATAAATTATTTGTTTCAAATGATCAAGCATTCACTAAATGAATGTTGTGTTACTACATTTTAGGCAATAAAATGTTTATGTTCTTATTTAAAAGAAACTGATTTATTTGGATATTTAATGTATTTCTACTATGGTATAAAAAATGGTGGTTAAATGAAAACTGTGCCGTACATCTAGTTTTTAATTCAATTAATCAATTAATCGTCTAATTGATTACTGATCTACATCTGCAGATTAGTAATCAATTTAAACTTGTCATATTTTTCAGAATCGGCATCCTAGGATTTAAATAGTTTATTATTTACATCTATAAATGTTTTTCTAATATTGTAATTTATAAAGTCTTATGGTGTCAAATGGAAAATTCGAAGAATGTGCTCATTTCTGTCTGATTAATCGTCAGAATAATCGATTCAGCATTCAAATATCCGGAACAGTGGGCTTAGAGATGTTTGTTTTCATTTAATTATATATTAAAAGGCCACTTTGTGAGAGCGTGTGGCATGTCAGTGATTTGAAGCAGCGTTAATCTGCACACTTCCTGATCTTTGCTCATTGCTCAGAAGGCAGCAGCGGCAGCTTGTGCTGACGTGCTCTATAGGCTTAAACACCCCCGGTTTCGAGAGCCAGGCCGGGAACATTCATATTGATAACCACTGCTCTGCATGCGTGCACACGTATTGTGTTCATAAAGACCAAAATAAAGAAAGAAGCAGAGAAAAGCTGCTGATGGGGGAAGCTTTTCTCTGGCAGCCGCTTGACGGCGACCACCGGCACCGGGTAGGGGGCTTCGTGCACGCCGGACCAGCCACCCTGTCCACACGCATCTCCACCAAATCAATGCCTGCCCACTGATAGTAGTAGGCCTTTTATCAGACGGCTCACATCCACAGACAAAAACAGAGGGAGAACAGCCACAAATCACGCCGTGGACGCCGTGGCTTTGTCCCAGAGGGATCATCCATCCGGGCGCCGGCTGGGGCGGACCGTGCCGCCAGAAAAAGCAGTCGAGGAACGGAAACCCTACCTTCCGACTCATCGCTGTCCCCGAGTAGAAGTAGTAGGCTATTCCCAGCACCCATAGCACCGCAAAACACAGCAACACCCTGGATTTCCTCCGCATGGCTGAGAGCTTCGCGTCGCTGTTCTCCGGTTTGCGTGTTCCGCGACTCCCCCCGAGAAGCTGAGCACTGTGTCCGGTGCGGAGCGCTTCGCTTCGCCGTGCGGCTTCGGCAGCCTTCGTTCAGTCGGTGAGGGGGAGCGGAGAGAGCAGGAAGCAGCGAGCCAACATCGGCGGGGTTAGAGGGCAAAGGCTAAGCGACTCTAATCCAATCAAACACCGGCTCAGGCAGCGCTGGAGGAGGGCTGGGGGTCGGCGGCGAGTCGAGCCTGCGGTTCCGTACCGGAGGCGGGTGGAGAAAGTCCCGATTGGGAAGCGAATTGTTAGAAAGGTTCAGATGTGGCTGAAGGAGCACCGAGGGGGAAATATATCACATTGTTTCAGTTTCCATGTGCGGCCGATAGGGGCGCTAGAGACACTTTAAACCGGGCTAAAAGCAACAAACAAAGATGAAAGCAAAAAAGAACCTCCGATGAACCTAAAGCTGCTTATTATCATTGACTATTGAAGATTATTATTATTATTAGTGATGATAATAATATATTTTGTATAATAATATATTTTGTATATTGTATAATTATTAATAATTTCAATAATTAAAGCTAATAATTGTAATAATCATAACTGTATAATGAAAATAAATATAACTCTTATTTTAATCATATAATAATAAATGTAATAAAATTATTGGTATTATATTCTAATTTTATTAACTATTTAATCGTAGATAGATTATTATATAATAATCTATCTACGATTAAATAGTTATAATAGATTATTATATAATAATCTATCTACGATTAAATAGTTAATAAAATGTCAGAAATGTATAACATAATACATTTGTGATTATTAAAATTATTAGGTTTAATATTTTTTTAAAGTAAAACAAAATGTAGAAATGTAGAGTTTTATATTATTATTATTATAAAAAGGGGCAGTTATTGGACGATAAAAGAGACAAAATTACTTTAGTTGATCAATTCTCAGAGCTGCATGTTGATAATAGTATCAAAAATATACATACATTAAATATTTATACATATGTGTACATATAATACTGCATTCCTTTAAATC
Organism: Poecilia formosa; assembly: GCF_000485575.1. NCBI lineage: Eukaryota > Metazoa > Chordata > Actinopteri > Cyprinodontiformes > Poeciliidae > Poecilia > Poecilia formosa. The sequence continues at coordinate 214,232 of NW_006799972.1, forward strand.
AAGGCTAAAACCCACCTGTTTAGTTGCTTTCGACCCATAACCACTGGAACATTAACCCACATATTTGATATTTATTGATGATTCTGATGATGCTACTCATCAAACTTTAATATTTGTTATTGGTTTCTCGATTAGTGACTGTATGTTGTTCTTATGACTTTTTATTTGTGTGTTTTTATGATTTAAAGTACTTTTAATCTTGATGACATTTAAATTTCCACTCTATTTCTTTTCTTTGTACAAATATGACCAAATGTGTGACTTCAGTATTGTTAAGACACAGAGAACATTAGGCAGATCATATGCAGATTGATGATGTCGGGAAATCATTTTTTGAAACACTGAATATTCAGTGAGAAATTCTCTGCTTTGTCAATCTGGCAGTGTTGAATCTTTCAAAGTTCAATTGTTTTTCCAGAAAGGTGTCAAAATATAGCACTTTTCACATGTAGTCATATTCTAAAATAACCTGAATTTACTGAATAATGTTCAAAATATTAATACAAATACACAGTATATTAGTAAAAGTAATCATGTAGAGTTTTAGTTGGCCAGAAATAATCATACAGGGTAAATATAAAATGACAAATGGTTGTAATAACTGTTTATATTGAAGTGAGAGTGAAATATTAGTTCAGTAATAGATCATGTGTCACAAATACTTAGTCAAGATGCAGGAAAACAAAACTTTGGTTTGTTCAAACATCTGATGGATCGTAAAACCTGCTGTTTCTCGTAAAAAGGAGGAATTTCTCTTTGGACTGTGGGCTAATCTCAGGACATGATTAGTCAGTGGATGAGTCAAGAGTTGGAAATTTTCAGTTCAGCGGCTCACTCCCGGGTTCAAGGCAAACGTGGCACGCAGAGAAACTTTATAATCAGCCTGTTAAACTTTACAGATATGAAAAAATGCTGCAGAGGCACAAGTCTGTTGCTTTTATTATGTCCAACTCTAAAGGTTAAATCAGAAAACAAGCACAGCTCAGATAAAAACCCATTTAACAGAAATATTTCTGTGATGTAAAGACATGTTTGGCACGTTAACTTCAATATATTGCCTCCAGAGTTTTTTTTTTTTAAATGGCTCACTACCCAGGGCGCTATTGTCTTGGGGGTTTGCATGTTAACTTGCTTTTCTATTCCTAATCACAGATTACAGTCAACAGGAAGCGTATTTACTCTTTATTCTGCAGAGTGTAAACACTAACCCGTTAGCTAACTGAGCTAGCATCATACTCAAGATTTCTTTTATTTTAGTCTTTACTGAGTTTGATCAGCTCTGGTTCAAAATCTAATTTAAACTGGATTATTCTATGCTAAATATAAAACACTGACATTTACAGAATAAAACCCTTGTTCCTTAAAAAAAACAAACACACACACAAAGAATATATTTGAGAGGCTTCATGGATGCAAAGCAGGACCAAATAGCGGAGAGGGAAAGAGGAAGTTCATATTATATCTCCCATCAATCATACTCATCTTAAAGGGGAGTGGCCAAAGCAAATGAGGTGGATCAGCAGTGCTTACCAACAACTGACGGTGTCATCCAGAACGTGGACATCGTCCCTGCTGCTTGGAAACTGAGCTGCTAGTTGCTTATGACAGTCTTCAGTCAGAGGATCTCTTCAGACTGTTGCTAGACTGACTGCTACAGGAGATCCTTTAGGAGAAATCAAGTATTTTTGATATGGCTAAATTATTTTGGTCTGATTAAAGAGTCCCACTGTTAAGGCCCTGGACCTTGTGAGCTGTGTTTCAGGTGCTTTTGTCTGTCCTTGTGCTCCTCCCCTTTGCAGGTGTTGCTGGTCCGTTGATTTGGAGCGCAGAGTGTTTAAACCCGGCCATCTCCGTCTTCCGGGTCGCCTTCGGCGTCCACTCTGCCAGGCCTCAGCTCCCCTCCTTTTGCACATTTGAGTTTGTCTTTGTTTTTGCACTTCAACACTTCCATATGCATTCATACAATGACGCATCCAGGCATTTGCTTTACACCACTGACCTTGACTTCCACAATCCATTGTAGTTTTTGTTAATAAATATTCCTTTTTCTGCGCTTTAACCACTGCATGGCCTCCCGTTTTGTTATGACCTTGAGCCAGTCGTAACACCCACCAGCAGAGTTTGGATTTGAAAACCTTTTTGAAAACTCAGATTCTTAGTCCTTTTGTTTTATTTTGAAAGGCCTCATTGTGAACCCAGTACTTTGAACAGTAAATCAAATTAGGAGAGGCTCATCAAGGGCAGCATTCAAACAAGAACTGCCTCTGAAAGCGTCAGTCTGCTGCTGGGTTACCATACTCAAAAAAAAAAAAAAAAAAAACATGTACTCCTTTTCCAGAAAATAAATCAGAAACTGCAGATGCTGAAAATGATTTGTGATAATGAAACTGTGAATTTAAATCATGATGTGCAATGATTGATTCAAAGCGTATAAAAGCTCCTGTGTCTCAGTAACAGTACAAAGACAACTTAAAAAGTCTGAAATCCCTGAAATTTTATACATTTAGTAAATTAATAGTTTCTTATTAAACAGCCACATCACTGTGTCTCTAATTTAATTATTTTTGTGTCATTTGAGTCTAAAGAATAATTAGTTACTTCAGTAATTCATTTGCCAACCTAAGAAAAAAGTCTTAATTCTCCTAAATAAAAATACAGTAATTTTTACATAATTTAAGATAATATTATTAAACAGCGCTGCCAGAAAGTATATTTCAAATATGTCACTTCAATATTCCAGACAAATAAGCAAATTTTAATTGTTAAGCTATGGAGATGCACAAAGAAATGTTCAGATGCTTTTACTTAAAAGTGTTAAATCAGGAAGTATGATTAAATCTTTGTTTTTGTAAACAAATTACTGTCCGATTCAAGAAGTCACTTGAACAGAACCTGTCCGACAACACGAAGTAGGACAAATTATTTTAAAATTAACACATAAACCTTCACAAGACTGAAGGGAAATGTTCTGCCTATTCTTCAAGAATATGGAGGGAGGCAAAGCACACCAGCAAGTTCACATCTAAATGGTTTAGAAAAGGTTTTGGACTGGCCTAGTCAAAGTCCAGACTTATATCTGATTGAGATGTTTACCTTGTCAGGTAACTAATGATTGAAAACCTTCCACTGTGGCTGAATTAAGACAATTCTGCAAAAAAAGTCAAAAGTGATGCAAATATCAAACACAGCCAAGCTGTCAAAACCAATTAGGTTTAAAGTTAAATTATTTCTCTTTATAAATTATTTGGTCACCTGAAAATTGAATTTTATAGTTAATCAGATTGTTCTCATCTAATATTAACATTTGTTTGATGAGCTGAGAGGTTTGATCAAACAAACCAAAAAACATCACAAACAGAAGAAGCTTTCCGGTGCAGAAAGCAAAACATCTCAGAAATGTTTTCATAAATTTATATTTGCATTGAATATAAAACCTTATAAACACAGATTTATAAAACTCATGATAGGAAAGAAAACTTAAGCAGTTGATTTTCAGCTAAAGTCTTTGCTGATCATGGTCAGGTAGGGTCCGGTTGTTCTGGATCAGACGGTGTACTTGTCCTCTCCTTGCCTCTGTGTTTTGTGGTAGTGGGTGTAGTTGCTGTAAAGCTCGTTGAACACCTCTCTGACGCCGGCGCTCAGCCCGGCTCTCAGGAACTTGATGTCCGTCTCCAGGCACAGGTCCAGGACGCAGTAGACGCCCTCAGTCAGGTGGAGCTTCACGTCCGGCCGCAGGGTGACCTGCAGAGGCAGAAGATACGCAGATGAAAGGAAAAGAAGAGACGGAGGAGGAGATAATGAGGCACAGAGAGGTTTCCGCTTCATAAATCAGACATTTTACTCACTTTATGAAGCTTAACTTTGGCTATAATAAGATTCTTACTGCCTGCTTTCACATTTCCTTACAGAAACACTTTAATAGTCTCATTTTCATGGTCTTGCTGATTTATTCATATTTCCTCAATATTTTGAGATTACATCAAACCTTTACATAGTCTACGGCAGACAAACATAAATTAATGTTACTTTGTACTTATTCTGCAACTAAGGATTACCAATTACTCAATTATTCTGACAATTAATCGATTAATCAGCTAAAATAATAGGCATATTCTACATGTTTTTCATTTGACCACTTCAGTCTTTTTACAAAATGTTAGAAATATATCAAGAGATAGAAATTAACAAATAATTCAATACATTTTTAAATAAGAAACTAAACATTTTATTCCCTAAAATGCAATAAGACAGCATTATATTACTGAATTTGAACCAGGCGAAGCTGAAACTACACAACTTGAAGAGTTTTGGGTAAAACATATTTACAGACAAAAGTTTTGGATGAATTACTGATCTGAATATGTTGGGTTTTTAAGTAAATGTCTTTTTTTTAGTTTATCCTCTGGTTACTGATTAATCGACTGCTAAATTAGTTGATTATCTAAATATTTGATTTCAAACAATCAATCAAGTTTCAGCACCAAGATGTTTTACACAATAAAAACAAAAAAGTACAAAATTATAAAGAAAACATCGTACAGTCAGCAACTGAACAAACGTTTTGATGAGAGCCACCACCAAAATCATTCACCTCAAATAAGTTGGTCGATGTTTGTTTTATTATGGTTCAAAAGTAACTCTAGACTGGTGAGTTTTTGGTCTAGATTAAAGGAACTCAGTGTTTCGACTGTTCTGCAGTTTTCTGGAAGTTTGTTCCAGATTTGTGGTGCATAGAAGCTGAATGCTTCTTCTCCTCGTTTGGTTCTGGTTCTGGTTCTGGGGATGCAGAGCACATTGTAAAAATACAAAATCTTACCAAGTAATTCTAGTCTAGTTTCTACTCTTAGTACACTTAAAATAAGAGAAATGAACTTACAAGTATATTTTCAACAGGAGTTTGTTTTGGGTTAATTACTCCTTAATATTGGTGAAAAATCACCAGCTCAGTTGGCAATAAGGGGAAAATGTGTTGTGATAAGTGAAACAATCTGCCAACTGAAGCAGTATTTTCTATTAATATTAGGGGATTATTGACTTAAAATAAGCTCCAATATCCTGCTGAATATTTACTTGCAGGTTAGTTTTTCTTATTTCAAGTGTACTAAGATATTTGCACTAAAAACCAGATCAGAAACATTTGGAAAAATTTTGTGTTTTTGCAGTGCAAACTAGAACCGAGTCCTGTACTCTTATATTTACAAACCTGCAGCACTGAAGCTGGAGCTTTGTGTTTAGAGACACATTATGTTTATTAAAGTGAATATTCTGATCCACAGGAGGTTGAGCTGCAGGTCAACATGTGAGACAAAAGCAAGAAAAGCAGACAGAGCGAGCTTTTCTTTCTGCAACAACAGGTAAACACGCCCCGGTCGAACAACAATCATCGTGATCGGTGAACCCTAACCAGCGAGGCAGCAGGACATTTAATAGCTTATTCATCTCAGATACATTACACTCATCGGGGGTTCAGGTGGCGTCCGCCGTGACGCGGTCCGCGCCGCAGACGTGTGTGAGACCCGGCGGCCGCTCGGAGCCGCCCGTGCTAAGTGATTTAAACAGCAAGGCTCCCATTATGAGGAACACAACCTGTTATGTGTCACCACAAGCAGCGGCTGATGAAATGTGATGAGGAGTTCAGGGAATCTCCAAATGCATCATTATGTTATTACACCGGTGTCAACTTCTCACCCGTCTGACTCACTAATGTGTTTCCTGGTGCTTGTGCATTTATGTTTTATGATAACTGAGCTTTTCTAAGTGAAAAAGAAAATTGCATAATACTGAAAAGTGTTTGATTTCTTCCTGTCTTGGATAAAAAAAATAAGCTAAAACTAGGCTAAATATGCAAACAGCATCGTTTAAAGGCTGTTTTTATTAAAGAAGGCAGGTTAATAACTACAATAAATCAACGTTAAAGAGGTTAAAGTCAGGATCTTTCAGTAAAAAAATGCATAAGTGTATTTCTTGTATGTAAAAATTTAAAATAAAATCTGCTGCAAACATTAAGTGACAAGAAGACTATTAATCCGTCAACTTTTGATAAGAATAGGTTGCTCTGGATTTTATTCCCATCAGAATAAAGTTGGCATTTATGTGTAAAAGAAAAGAAGAAAACGATGTTTAATTTTTGTTCTGTTTAGTTTTGCGGTACTTTGTGTCGAGCTATCGATTAAAATACAGTCCATATGGTTGTAATGTGACAAACTGCGAAAAGATAAAGTGGATATAAATACATTCCTGCAGTTTGCAGTTTATTTTAATTTATTGTACAGACTTTGTTTTCTCATTTTGTGCATTTTTCCTTTAAATCAACCTACTCAGCTGCACATTTCTTCTGTAAATAACTGTACATGTTGTTAATTTGCCGTTGCTGTACGTTTTCTTATTCCTATTTTTAAGTTTTTATGTCCATCTGTGTATTTTTTTTACCTTTGTGTGAATCCACTGGCTTCGACATAATGCTGAATTTCCCACTGCGGGAAAATACAGAACTTTACTTTTCTGTTCTATTATATGACTCAAATATTAAGATGTTGATGACTAAATCTGAAGGCATTTTTGTCTGAAAAAATATATTTAAAATCTAATGTGGAATATTTTTTAGATATTTCTAAACAAGTCTGTTGTTGTCAACTTTACTATGAAACTCACTGACTATTTACTCTTTTGTGGTTTTACTGTTTTCAGATGAAAAACCCCTACGTTTAGTTTAATTAAGGGGAACAGGATTAACATAAAGACTACAGAATGACTGTACTGGGATTTGATTTTAAAAACAGATCATTAAATTTCCTCTAACTTACATAGAACATATTATGTTTTTAATGCACCAGCTAAATCTTTCCCTACTTGTTGAAACGAATTGGTTAAAGACTCCCCAACACCTCCATGTTCCAGTTTTCTCCTGTCTGACAGAAACTCCTCATAATGCGCTGATGTGTTTCTGGGCTGGAAACTGCTGATTCAGGCGTCACGTTAAACGCAGCCTGGCAGCAGACGGCAGCCGCACTCTGAGGCCAGACGTGACTCACCGGACTGAGGGAACATCCAGCCTCAAACTTCGCTCCTGCTCACAATGTAGCAGTAATCCTGGGCCCACTCAGTGGCTTGTGTCAACATCTACAATTTTGGCTACTGAGAATATTTCCCCTCTTCCTCAGAGCGTCAGCGTCTCAGTTATTCAACTTGGAGGGAACAGATCAGCTGAGATCCTGCTGTCCAGACTCCAACATCTGCTAAAACTCATAACGGATAACTCAGCGCTGGCTTGGTACTGTATTATTAAAGGGGATCTATTATGCAAAATTCACATTTTGCACGTTTTTGTGCTTCCATTTGGGTCTCAGCTGCTTCTGAAAACACTTAAAAAACACACAGCTATTATTTGTCAGTAGGTTCATGTTCTTTTGTGTCTGAAAAAGGACCCATATAAGAAAATTGAACGTAACGTCACAAATTAGCAGGCACTGTCGTGCACCAAGTAATTCCATCAAAGCCCAGTCTGTTACCTAGCAACCCCAGTGTAGTTCCGCCCGTCACCTAGCAACCAAAGCAGCTCCGGCACGTTTGGTTATTTACCGCTGAATGTGCAATACAACGGCTGCTGGAAAAGACAAGGGTTTTGCCATTCAGAAACCTCTTGCTACATTCTTGTTTATTGCGCAGGAGGCCCCACTTCTGCTTTTCAAAGATCGAGGGGCACTCTACTGTTACCTAGTAATCCAAATGGAGCTCCAGCACGTTTGGTCAGTTAGTTTTACCGCTGTAGTCGCTGTACAATGGCTGCTGGAGAAGACAAGTGTTTTGTTGTTGACTTAACAATCAGAAATCACATTCTGGTTGGTTGTGCAGGAGGCTCCACTTCTGCTTTTCAAAGATGTAACGTTGTACAATTGCACATCCGTTTTGCAGCTACTTTCACGTCCGAGTGTAAACGTTGAGGTGGGGGACGTGGCCAGCAGCAGCTTCCTTGGTTTCAAAAGATATTTAATTTTCTCTTTTATTCTATGACTCAGATGTTGAAGATGTTGACAGAAGTTTCAAGAATTTGCTGTTTTGCTACAGGTTAGAGTTAAAACATCTCATTCTGAAAGGAGCTCAAAATAGGCAGAACAAAATCTCATTATCCAAAAAGGATTTTGTGATTTGTTCTAGACGTCAGACGTATCCTGACCTGTTCAGAGATCACCAGATGTATGCGTGTAGCTACTGAACTGTTACTACATTATCAAAATAGAGATAAATATCAAGTAAATCCTGTTTAGAGACAGAGAAGATGTTGTTCTGTGTTGAGTGAATACCTTCTGCAGCTCTGTGACATACTGAGCCACCATGAAAGCTGGCAATGCAGTGAAGCTTTCAGGTGTGGCAGCAATGTGAGAGAACATCCTCTCTGTCAGCCTGGAGCACTGCAGATACACGTCAACGTCCGCGCCTGCAGAAAAACAAACGTTCATTTTCTAACTGGGCTGAGTGACATGAAACTTGTATTTTTAGCTAAAGCAACTGAGAAATCAGGTTTCAGAGGATTCCTCTTCCTAAAGTCAAAGCCACTTTTCCCACAGCAAAATTCAAGCATTTTCAAGGTAAGTTTTAAAACTTCTCCAGCACCAAACTTTATAAAAATAATACAAATGGTCAGAAAACTATTATATGATGTCATGTAATAGTCATTAATAATGTTTTGTGAGCATATTCTACAGCAGGGAGAAGATAAACTGAAATATAAAATTTTTTATGTTTTGAAATGCGTTTCTCACACCCTAAAGACCTGACTGATCAGTGAAACACTAATTTAACAAAATCACCTAATTTCAATAGCATAATACAAAATATAAAATATTAGCCAACATTTATTTCAATCACACAGATCTTGATCACATACAAAACAAAATTACAATAAAAATCTCTTAAAAAATGTTCTCACCATGTTTTCTGGCATTTAATAAATAGAAATAATTTTGATAATTCAAACTAAGTTAAAACAAAAAACATTAAATCTAGTTTAATTTCAGGCAGTGAGAAAAAAAATTAAGTTTTATTATTAAATGTAAATGTTTTCCAGATTTAGGTTTTTAATGAAGAGTTTGAAAGCAGTGTATTATAAAACTGAGCATTTTGAATATGCAGAAATCAAACACTTTTCAAACCTTGAAAACACTTGACTGAAATCCAAGCATTTTCAAGGATTTCAAGCACCTGAATTGCACCAATCTTGTAAAGTAGGTCCTTTAATGTTTAAAATCACAGTGAAAGACTCAAACACAGCTGGTTAAATCATGAAATCTTCAAAAATAAAAGATTAGAAGACACTTTCTCAATGTTTCATTCCGACTTGTGCATACAAAAAAACGGTACGTCTGCGACTAACGAGAGATTTCTCTTAAAATAAAGAGGCAGCAGCTCAGCGGTAAGTGCATGAACAGAAAACCACAGGCCAGACCAGGACTGTGTGAGTAATTCACTGGCAGCTCGCTTTTTTCAAATCAAAAGAAACAATTTCACCTTGAAGCCTTGACGACATGATTTACCTCAGCAGCTAACAGCTTTTCATCAAACTCTCAAGTGAAAATGCCTGAATTAGTGTTTGGATAAATCATGTTCAAGCAGCAGCTGAACATTACGCTGTGCAGGAATAACATCACATCATTTCACTGTAATCAGTTACAGAGGTACATATAAATTAATTTATGAACTTCAATTGATAAAATAGGACCAGAAAATGCATGGATGGATGATCTGAAAAGTGTGGCCTTTAAGTTATTTCTATGATTCTTCTTCTTCTTGCCTGACTTGTCAGTCAGACCACTGGTGGTCCGTGGGCGCCCCCGGTGGTTTGTGAGGTACTGCATGTAAACAACCATTTATTTGCCTGATGTTAGCTCAAAGTGCTACACTGCAGCTAGCTTACCAAAGGACAGTGTTTAAAAATAATAATGTATAAATGCCTTAAAACTAGGTCACAAAAAAGAAAGCCTGGAGATACAGGCGGAAAGTTTCTCAGGGTGAGTTGAAGAACTTTTATTTTTGAACATTATTACGATATGTAGCAGATCTCGGTCTGTCCCTGTGCTGAGTACCATCTGACAAGGGGTTGAGCAGCGCTGTGCCCCATGCTGACTAACTGCATCTGAACACCTAAAATAAAATTCACATTTTACACATTTTTATACTTCCATTTGGGTTTTTGTTGTTTCACAAAATAGCCTAAGCACTTTAAAACAAAACAAAACAAAACAAAACACCCAGATGTTTCTTGGCAGCAAATTAATGATTTTTGGTGTCTGGAAAACAAGCCATTCCAAAAACCTCCCGAATGTTAAGTCACAATCGATGGGGACTCCACTGCTACCTAGCAACCAAAGCAGAGCTCCAGCATGTTTAATGTACAATGGCTGCTGGAGAAGACAAGTGTTTTGTTGTTGACTTAACATTCAGAAACCACTTGCTGCTTTGTTGTTGGTTGTGCAGAAGGCTCCATTTATGCTTTTCAAAAAAGTACGGTTGTGTGCTACGCATGTGTTTGCAGCCATTTTCCCAGGAGTGTAAATGTTGAGTTGGGGGTCATGATCCCCGCAGCAGCTTGTCTGGATTTAGAGTGACAAGAGGCCCTAAAACAGCTCAAAATGGGAAGAACTGATCAGACTAAAATCTCATTATCTAAGAATGCTTTTGTGTAAAAAATGTAATGAACATGTTTTGTTTAAGCTATAGACCTATCCTAACCTGTTCAATAAAGCGCAATAGGTCGCCTTTAATGTCCCCTGCGTTTGAAAGGCGATGTGTGAGTAACATCGGGTTCAGGTACCTGCATCGGCGTCTCCTCTCTGCCGACCTTCCTGCATGATCGACGACACCAGCCGATAGAAGACATTCAGGAAGGATGGACCAGCCCTGGAAATCACCTGAAGACACACAAGTTTCATACTGCAATCATTTACTGCATCTAGGACTGTCCCAATAAATCAATTAATCACATCATAAATTAAAACAAGCTCAATAATTCCAATTTGCATGATTTGTCGTTTCTCTTTTTGCAGCATCCAGTATTTCAAACCAAAAACTGGATGACAAAAGTCGTCAGTCTGGTGCTTCGGTCTCAATTATCACCTCTTTTTGAAGGATAAGTTTGTTTACACAAACTTCAGAGTTCACTTTTATTTGTTGTTTCTGTTTTTTTTTATTTAAAATGTCTCTCAGTTCCACTGTTGAATGTCCATTAAAATTTAAAGTTTATTGATCTTTGAGAATGTTAGAATGTGTCATTATGCTGTTAACTTTACATTACTTGAAAATGGTCTCAAAACAACAACAGGGTTCCCCCAGAAAACTTACTAAGCCCAATGCTTGGGACATTCATCCAACGGCCCGTTGTGTTTTTGAGTTAAAAAATGTTTCAAGTTAACAGGAAATTTGAAAATATCACTTGATAATTATGCATTATTGGAAGACTGGAGGATTAATACCTAAACACCAACAATAAAGTCTTAAAAAAGGCAATGTTTAAAAAAACACTAAAATAAACAAACAATGTTAAGCCTGGAGGGGACACAAGTAAAGCCTGGAGGCCCGCCAGGCTTATAATACACTGTGGGAATATTACTGTTTATTGCAATAACCTCAGGAACAATTTATCATCCAGTACAATGCGTTATCATGACAAGTCTTTGTTAGTGGTAATGCTTTTCTCCTCTTTAGTTAAAGACCATCACAATTTAACAAAGAGCTAAACAGATATTGATAATATTTGCAGGATTTTGTAGAAGTGATGGAAAAATATTCATGTGAACAAATCCTTGTTAGCTTGTAAACCAGGACTAAACATAAAAAAATAGACGACGAAATACTTCGACAGGTATTTTTACTTAACGTTATGATGTGAGAGTGTCCTGCCGGCCCAAACCGAGCTGTAAGCTCGTTCCTTCTGTGACAGATGGAGGTAAAGAGCAACAGGAAGAATATAAACGAGGCCGGGATGAAGTCACCGGCCCAGGTTGGAGCTCAGCACTGGTTTCCATTGACTTAAACATGCTTCATGCCAACCCACTAAAGTCTCCTCTCTCTACAACACACCCATACTTTGCATTTTGGACCAGACCCTGTTCTGTGTCCTGATCCAATCAAGCACTTTAACCCTTCATCTCCAGCTTCCTTCCTCATTTCCACATCTCTTGCTCTTTAAAAAACATTCTGCTTTCTTTTCTTCTCCTCTCCTTTTCTGGTGTATTTTCTCTTCGCAAACATCTGACAACACTTAACTGGTTCCTGGCCCATTTAATTCATAGCAGCTGCATAGTTTCAATTCTGTTCAGTTCTTGTTGTTGAAAAACTATTTCTAGAGTTAAAAAAAAGATAACCTATCAGCACAAAGACAACTAAATCTATTGTGTGTGGTTAAAATCTAAATGTTTCAGTTTAAGGGGAAAATGTTCTTTTTAACTGAGCCTTCGGGGCAAAATGCAAACTTGTAGAGGAGCTGAAAATGTGAACATCACAAGGTTTCCATGCTGGTGAAGTACAACTGTAGTGAGCTGCAATATCCTCTGGTTGGAAGTGAAATTCCTTAGTGGAGTGTCCTGAGAGTTCAGCGGCAACACGTAGCACATTTTCCTCATATTATAGATTCAAAGCACCTAAACTCACTTCCAACACACGAGAGCAAACGACTGGTTTCTTATGCAGAATGCAGCAATATGTATAGACGGAGTCGTAACATCAAGAACACAAACACAGACACTTTTAAGCTTATGCTAACGATTAATGTCTAAAAAAGAGAGATTTGTGACTCTGACCAGGTTCTGTCTCTAAGGAAAGGATAACGCCTCAGGGTTCGTAAACTTCAAGCATTTTCAAGGTATTTTTCCAACACCGCACAAGAAAGCAATATTAATTAATTAAAAACAGAGTTTTAATTCACTGCTTACAATATAACTTACTACTGTTATTATTAGGGATGCACCAATTTATCGGCCAGCCAAAATCCTCCTCTGTCCTCTTCTGCTCTACACTGAGAGGTTTGACCGACCCACCAGGCCATGTCTGCATGTTTGGCGTTAACAACAGTCTCAGCGACTTTCTTGCTATATTTATCAACATTTCAGACAAAAACAAATTGGAATCGGCAGGTCAAGCTTTCTGAAGATCAATAATCGGCGATTGGCCTAAAAACTGCAATCGGTGCGCCTCTGGTTATCACTAATAACGTCTTTTGAAAGTTTTCCACATTCTGTAGTTAAAGTTAAAATATAACATTTTATGTTTTGAAAAGTCTCTCATAAACACACCCTGTTGACCTGAGTCAAAGAAAACACTGATTTAACTAAAAATCCCAAAACGTCAATAACGTTTAAAGCGTAAAATATAAGCCAGATTTTATTTAAAATAGAAAGACCATTAGGAATAATAAATATTTATTATATTGCAACAATCCAAACAAATCCTGTTAAGGTAACTTACCTTCTTGTTTAAATTAAATTAAATTAAATGCTTAAACATAATATACAAAGAAATTCACTAAAAAAAATCTCTAAAAAATGTTCTTGTTAAGTTTTCTGGGATTTAGCAAATCTAAATAATTTTGGTAATTCTAACTAACCTAAAACAAGAAAAGTTTGGTCTGCTTGAACCTTTAAGTTTATTATTATTTTTTCAATTTGAATTGAGAGAATAAATTACGGCCATCAATTTGACCTTTTTTATTCCTAAAGATTAAACGTTTCTTATAGCATCAGAGTTAAACTCCACCACAATCACGACCAAAGCTTTAAACATATATAAACTTTAAAAATCTAGATGCAGAAACTGATTAGTGCTTAGAAAGTGTAAGAACCACAAGTAGCAACTAAATTTGAACAATACATGTTTTCTTTCCTCTAACCTTTATGCCCTGCTGTAAGAGGAAGATGCTCAGCCTTGTTTCATGGCAACAACTTCATTAATGTTTGGAGGAAAGTCCAGCGCTATGGAAACTAATTTTAGAGGTGAGCTTTGTGTGTCATCTTGTTTATCTTCGTCACACAAAGTTACTCACACAGGTCTGTTCTACCTGCAGCATTTCTTCATCTGAAATTCTCTCCACATCAAAAATAAACGGGTTACTAATTGTTTCAGATCGTGCTCATAGTGCAGCGGGTTCAGTTTAACAGCACAATGTTTACTTAGGAACAAAGCAGCCCTGACTTGATTTGTGATTACTTTCAAACGCGGAAATTACCACAAGTTCCTGAGCATAGCATGCGGTGTAGGGCTGAAGTGATTAATTGTGATTAATCGATTATTCAAACAACCGATTTAGTAATGATTGTTAACTTGAGAATACAGATTCAAAAAAAGCCATTTGCTGAAAGAACAACACAATGAGAGGAGTAATTACTCTAAAATTGTATTTAAGATAAAATAACCTTCTTTGTCTGTAAATATGTTTTACTCAGAGTTCCTCAAGTGACAGATTTGGCTTCACCTGATTTAATTCTGCACAAAAAATCTATTACGCATCCAATTATTAGTTGGTTAATTAAAAAATAGTCAACAGACCAGCCCTGCTTTGTACTGATGTTCAGGTTGCTAGGCGATGGCCTGGGCTCTATTGTGATTGCTAGGTAACGGGCACCGCCTGCTGATTTCTACATTCTAGAGGTTTTTTTTTAAATGGTTCATTTTCCAGACACCAAAAATCTGACTGGATGGTTTTTTTTTCTCCTTTTTTTTTTTAGACGCAGTTGAGACTCAAAAGGAAGTATACAAATGTGCAAAATGTTAATTTAATAGCGCAAACAACTGCTTATTTCAAAGAAAGAACCACATGAACTGAGGTGGTAACGTCAGATCCAGATAACTAAGCTGTTTTCTCATTAAAATAACATTTTCTTGTAATTTTTCTGCTATTATGACAACTGTATTCTTGTAATTTAACAAAAATTCTCATAGCCTGACCCTCATATTCAGTCGTAGAACAGAAGGGATGAATGAAATAAAAGCCACTAATAAAAGCAAAACAAAAAGAAATCAGTCAAAATTAAAATCAAGAACCAGATCTGGTAAGAAAAAGATTTTACTATTAAGCCATATTGTCTAGATCTACTAGATAACTAGTTTTATTCTTTAAAGTCAATAAACACACAGAGTTTTGTGTCCGTCTACCTGGGGATGACATTTGATGATGGCGAACAGCGCTTCGTGGATGGCCAGGAACGCAGCGTGGTAAACGTTTGGGTTCAGGTGGTCGAGAGGCAGCGACTGCAGCGCTCCAAGAACCACCGTCACATGTTGGGGGTTGGCAATGCGTCCCTCGCCTTGGCACAACAGTGACGTCAGCGCCGTCACCGTGGGAACGGTGAAAGGACGGGTCAGAGCGAGGTCCTGGCTGGCTGATCTCACCAAGAACTGCAACACACAACGAGACGAGAACTGTAAATAAATAAATAAAAGAAAAATATTCAGCAGTTCAGGCTTCCTATTTACTTTATTTACACAGATTAGAAGGATTACACGATCCAACAGCACCAAAAAAAACATTAATAAAGACACTTAAATGCCATCTCTAAGTGATCTGTGTCTGTATTTCAGTAGAAAAGGTCAAGGAGTACACACACACACACACACACACACACACACACACACACACACACACACACACACACACAAAAACGTTTAGGTCATTAAGCTGCTGTGTCATTTAAAACTGTTTCTGCGTTTCCAGTACACAGACAGTAAAACTGCTGATCTGAGAGTCCTGCCAGTTATTTCCGTGGTGTCATACAAAGCTTTTCTGCGTGGTTTTACTTCTGTCTAAACCAAAAAAAAAGAACTAGGTCAGCAAGATTTTTAATCTTTTTTTCAGACTTCACCTTAAAAAAGTGCTTAAAAAAGCCTCATTTTACTGATTTTACACCAGATTTCTGAACTCATGACTGCATATTCCTGAGTGAGAAAGAAGTTTGAATAACTTCCTTCTAGTTCCTGTTAGAAGGACAGTATTTATTATTGAAACTGTCCCAACCACTGACAAAGAAGAAAAGATGGCCACCATTTTAATCTACCAATCTACCATTTGAAATAGGTCTCTTCAGGATGCCATTCACTTGAAGAAGTGTGATTTACTTCACAAAACTGCACACAATAGCTACGTTTAATAAAATTTTCTAAATTTACTCATATTTATTGATGTTCTAGTTGAATAACCTGGAGGAAAATAGTAAAAACAGCGAGACAACAATAAGAGGAAATCAAGATGGTGGTTAACATCAGTCCAGCAGCTTCTGCCCCACAGTTACAAACAACAACAGAAAAAGGGGGAGGAGCCTCAGTTACCGGTTGCTACGGTAACCACCAACTGCCAAGAGCAGCAACAGAACTTAAAGCACCAATAAATGTCTGGAGAAACAACTTAACTAAACAATGTAGATTCAAAGAATAAATAAACACATTTTGACAAACTTCACATTTATACATTTATAAAATAAAACCCTATTTAATATATATATTCTTATTTTGAATGTCTAACTTCTTAGCAACAGCATCTCTAAGGATATTAGCTAACTTTAAGTCTTAATACCTCATTAACATCATCCACACTGCAGAGTGTTTAGTCAACATGACCTGGTCATGTTTACATGTTTGTTGTCATGTTGGCCAGCCACTGGATCAGGTCCAGTCCTTTAAATACCTCAGCAAAGACCTGGAGAAGAGTCTCTCTTTGTCTTTTCTCAGAACCAGATCAACAAAAAGACTCAAATCACGTTCTGAGGAAACTAAACACGTTTGACTTCAGGTAAAGGACTTTAAAACAGCTCATGTATGAAATCCATCCTCATGCGCAACATCTCTTCCTGGTGCAGTTTCACTTCTTCTAGCCTCTAGTTACTCACCCATCTATGAAAAACGTTTAATTATTATAATGTCGTCTATTGGAAACCAACTGCAAATTAACCAATTTTCAACATAGTCTAGATGTATAGAAGGCACAGAAGAAATAAAAATACATATTAAAAAAATCTCATAAATATTCTCATTTTGAATGTCTAACTTCATAGGAACAGCATCTCTAAGGACACCTGTTATTTCAGAACAGGTTGATAGTTTTGTGTCGTTTTTGGATGATTTATATTTTCACTTTTGCTTCCTCTTCTTCTCCTCTAAAATCAGGCCAATCTGTTACTTTGCAACCTGAATATCTACTGAACCGTGATTTCAGGTTACTGTTACAGCCTTACTGTCTAATGTGACAACAGAGACAGTTTCATTTAAAAGACTTTGTATAAAGTTTGCTTTTCTGGCTTTTTGTGCACCAACGTTTAACATTTAATTTACACATTTAAATGTGTAAATTCCCATCTTCTTTGTCTTTGGTCACAACCTTCAGGTTTGGTTTTGGATGCTGTGGTTTTCTCACATGGCTAATGAATTATTCCTTCAGACTTTATGTGTTTTTTTTCCTACCACCATTGCAGAAATGATCTGCGGAGCAAAGAGCCACAGCGCTTTGGAGCAGGTCTCTGGCAGCTGACAGCTGGACAGCAGCTCAACGGTGATCACTGCTGACAGCACCTCCTGCAAAACAGAAGAAAAAAACACAGGGAAGAACTTGAGTTTTTGAATATTTGAGGAAAATTTTAGTGCATGGCATCTTCTACTCAAAATATGCTTTTGCATCCAAATACATAAAAACAAACGCTCCAACAGAGATCTCCAGGTTGAAAAATCTGAAACATTATTATTGTAAAGATTTCAAAGTAAATGTAAATTCTGAAATAATAGATTATGCCTGAAACCGTGACCAATTTATTGAAATAATCGTCAACTAATTTAGTAATCAATTGTTAACTGGAGTACACTAACTCAAAAAAAGGCCAATTACTGAAATAACAGCACATTCAGAGCAGTAATTAAGTTGAAAATGTACAAAAATACACATATATTTTGAATTTAAGATAAAAAAAAAACCCCAACTACTTTGTACATTTTATCCAAAACTTCTCAAGTGGGAAAGTTTTAGCTTCACCTGGCTCAAGTGCTGCTAATAAAATCTCATATAACATTTTGCTATCTAATTATCAATCGCTTAATCCAAAACATAATCAACAGGTCAGCTACACACTGTACTGATAAGTCAAGCAGAGTAGTTGAGATATTCACGTTGATTACATTTAAGAAGCTGTTCTGTTGTGCAATAATGACAGACTAATTTAAACCACGAATGTGTCGTATCTGTCCGTCTGCTCAGTCTCACCCTCCAGTTTCCTGCCCTCAGCTTGGCAACATCCAGGCCTTCTCTGATCATCAGCAGCAGCATGTTGAACTGACTGGTGGTGTTTTTCTCCACCAGGTGGCGCAACAGGTCCTGCACTTCTGGCTGCAGCTTACCAGCATCAGTAGACGACAGCCACGGAGCTGAAAACAAGTAAAAAGTCAATTATTTTCTACTTTTTTATAACCTTCTAGACATTTGAGTGGAATAAACTATTAACCTTGAAACTGACTGAATAGCAGTTGGGCCTGATTATCTGTAGGTTCCACTTGAAATAAAATACAAGGATAAAACTGGCTTCTGAGTTGTGAAAAATCTCTTGAACTTGTTAAAAAACAGAACCAGTCCCCTAGATTGAATTAAGATTATATTTATGTACTTGGGTATATTCAACTTGGTTGAAAATGTTAATCAAATTAGCAGTTTTAGGGCTTTGTTTGGCACATTAGATCCAGTTTAGGAAGCACAGGTTCTAAAGGGTCGTATGCTCCTGGACGGGTCTGCCTTACATTTTGTAATAATTTTCTGTTTCCCATATTATCCTGATCTCTTAAGAACATTTACCCCACAAAAACGGATGTACAAACACCAAACAGAACATTTTGTCCGTTGCAGATTTATGTTTCTGAATTTCCATTTTGCGATCATCAGGAAGTGATCGCCTGAACACTAGCCGTGGTTGATTAGCCATCTTAAACACCTGCACTTCTGATGATCTGTCAGAAAATGTATGTGCGTGGCCTTATTTTTATGTTA
>NW_006799972.1:233434-234564 GCF_000485575.1 Poecilia formosa
TGGGGCAATCTATGTCTATGGGGCAATCTATGTCATCTATGACCTCATCAGTGAGCTCACTGGAGTTCTGGGGCACTGTCTTGCTTCTGATCGTTGCTATGGAAACGATCAGAAGCAATGATTTTTGCGATCACTAAGAAGTGATCGCCTGAACACTAGCGGTGGTTGATTAGCCATCTTAAACACCTGCACTTCTGATGATCTGTCAGAAAATGTATGTGCGTGGCCTTATTTTTATGTTAATTGAACCAAAATAATCCGAACTGTGCAGCGAGAGTACATGCTAAGTTGATAAAAGTTAAGCTAGCAAAACTAACCTACTCTCCACTTTCTTTATATATATTTTTTAATTAAAGCTTTTTACTGACCTGTGAAATGTGATTCCTATGGACATTGTTATATTGCTATTGTAGTGTTGACAATATCACAACTTTGCATCCCCTTCTCAGATTCTTTCCTTGAGTGTGTCATTTCCCCGACCGCCGATATTCCTGACTCAATGTAAATCAACAGCGCATGTGGCTCACTGCCATGGCGCACACAGTAAGTAACGTGACGTCCAATCCATTAGATCACTGAGCGGACTTGCCATTTACGTTTTACAAAGGAATTTTAAAAAGCCTTACCTGTCAGTTAATGCTTTGAATATAGCGTGTATGTAACTCGGCATTAATGCCGAGTTACACAGAAGCAGGCACATAAAGACAAAAAGGTTCAGGAAATATTGGTTGGGACTGTCCCCTTCATGCCAGAGTTGGTGGGGACATGCCCACACCAGTCCTTCAGGAATTTACGCCTATGATCCCAACTGATTCTAAAATCGGCTTAAACGCTTAAAAACAACCCTTCACAAATCAGTAGGCACTGCCCCTTCACCAACTAATCCCAGAGAAGCCCAGCCTGTTACCTAGCAACCCAAACGGAACTCGGCCATTACCTAGCAACCCAAACGGAACTCCAGCTAAAATCACATTATCTAAGAATTATATTATGCACAAAATGTAGTGAGTATGTTTTGTACAGTCCATAGATCTATTCTGACCTATTCAAGAAAGAATAAGTCATCCTTAGTGACTTATTAAGTATGATGACAAACTTAATTTTTTTTAAATAAATGTCATATCACTTAT